>NW_015114477.1:72498-129992 GCF_001443285.1 Poecilia latipinna | reverse complement strand
TTTATTCTAATTCTGGTAGTTTGTTTCAGACTCGTTAACTTCTTCTGGAAGGTGAATATCTTCCATTATTGTCTTGTATTTATCTCCATCCCTTTTCCTTTAAACTTTGAGTGACTTCCTGTGTCTGCTGAAGAAAAGCATCTCAAAAGCATAATGCTGCCACCCCCATGTTTCCCTGTGGGGGTGATATATTCAAGGCAATTTTTTTTTTTTTTTGTTTTTTTTTTTCTGAGAGACTGCATTTTCCACTTAGGCCACACAGCTCAAACACAGTCTCAGATGAAGGAAATTGGTTGCACTGGATCTTATTTAGATGTACCAGAGCTCTGCACTAACCCAAATGCACACTTTTTAGATTTTTAAGGCATGCATCCTTTTACCTCTGTTTCACAAATAAAACACTCCTTTGTGTTGATATATCACATATCAAATCGCCTAAAAACATACACTGATGTTTGTGGTTGTTATGTGACAAGATGTAAAAAAGTTCAAGGGGTATGAATATGCCCTCAAGGCACTGCATAAGGAGCTGTTAGTTTCTCCCAAAAAGCCCAACAGCAGCAGAGTCTTGACATCGAACTGCAACATTTAAGCTTTTCACACATCCTCCTCTGCATGTGCTGATTTCAGCCACTTCAGCTGAAAGTTGACAGCCGCAGCGAGAAGGGAGGGAAGGAGGAGAGAAAGGGGAGACGAGGTTAAGAGGTTGAGTGTGGGAAAAGGAGGGGAGAGAGGAGGCGAAGGGATTAAAGCATCAGAAGGCATGGCATTCTGCTTAAAGATGACGGGCTGACGGCGGCTCCCACAGGAATGAGTGGAGAAGTAATCCCACCAAATGGAAGAGTTTAACTGTTACCACCCAAAGAGAGAGATGCATAGAAACAAAATCTCCACAAACACACACACACACAAAAAAAATCTGAAATTAGGTTTTTGTTTGAAGTAAGTAACATCCTACACATACACAGATTTTAACAAATGTTGGCTCAAAAAGAAATGTACTCTAAAATATATATATATATATATATATATATATATATATAAACAACTCCAAGTCTGCATGATGTTTTGCGATGAAGCTTTCTGAGAAAGTCAATCACCACTATGACTTACTCAGAAATAAAATGTTTCTATTTTGCCTTTTTGAGTTAACTGACTCTGCTAACACATCAGTACCATCGCGGCTTTCTGCTGTGCAGCCTGGCAAAGGTCTGACAATTAAAGGCACAATAAGCAGCCAGAAGGAGCCAGACAACAGGAGGCAGAGAAGGATGAGATTTAGTCAGAACGAAATTTGCTGCCAAGCTAATGAATGCAGCCCATAAATCATCCGGCTATTTGACATCGAGGAAAGGAAGACAAGACCTTCTATGATTTTATGTTGAAAAAAACTGCCTTGATTTGACAGAATAACCAAAGTACCCGAAGTGATTTAAAAAATAAATCAGATGTCACGTTCAATTCATTATTGGTGATAGAGATTTATTAACAGGCTGATGCAAACGTAGAAAAATGTAGGTGAATATTTTTAACCTCTTCTGATTTTCCTAACTTTTCTGTCTAAATAAACACATAAGGCTTCTGAGGTCAGTATCATAAGCAAAAAGGTATTTCTTTTTCTCTCTTTTGTATTTTTAAACATGACATGTTAAATGCTATCAGCCTTTAGAAGCAGATTTAGAAACATGTCAGGCTCTTTTTTTTTTGAGATTCCATTTTGGTGTCCTAGCCACACAAGTTTGTTTTATGAAATTACAATTGATAGCTGCACACAAATATAAAAGTATTTTAATGTCTCTCCATATTAAAATGCAAGATTTTCTCAAATAATCTTTGCAGTAATCTTTTCTTAAATGTTCTTTACAAGCATAGCGCCACATTGAGATAAGTTTTCATCCACGCAAAACAATCTTACCCAAAATGTGGAAGCAATTACACATGTGGCGATAAAACAGACTCAGTATAATAAACCACATCTGGCTTTCTTTAGATTGGGTGTTAGGTTAGAGGCAGGGATAAGATCTCAACATTTTCAAATAGCTGCATTAATTGAAAATCCCACAAATAGAGTCAGCCAACAACGACGTGTGTCGAGGGCCAAATGGGCCAAAACAAAAGTAAATGAAATAAATAAGAAATTATTAAGATTTGGATTTATAGTAAGTGAAGCTTTTAATTTAATTTATTAAATTTAAATGTATTTTAAATATTTACAATAATGTGCATTTTAAAAGTTTTGGAATCACTTCAGCTGAATTACTGTGTTTGGCAGTACATGAAACCACCATGCAAGCGGTTACTTATAAACTTAAAAGTTAACTCTGCAGTAATTTAGCTCATTCTCATAATTGTAATTTATGTAATAAGTTGAAGGCAAACAGCAGATTTTTAGCCAGTTAAAGAAGCCTTCATGCTAGTTTTCAAATTTCCAACAAAGAATAAGAAATTTGAGTTTCTGTGATTTCAAAGTGGAAGATTTGGAAGTTATCAAAAATAACTATTTAGACAAAGGCCAAACAAATCAAAAAACACGAACAGTAACAAAGATACAAATCTACATGTTTCCTTTGTGTATGTATATGGAAGAACATTACAAATTTAAAACAATGCAACTCTAGCACAGGATCTTCATGTTAAAGTGTTGGAACAGAAGAAAAAAAAAAAAAACTTCTGGATAAAATATACACAGTAGCCTGCTGTTAATGTGAAAATGGCACCAAAAGGAAGCATGAAATTAAAATCACGAAGATGGATTACTTACCACCGCTCTCAAGAGTGAGTGTTGAAGTAAGAGCCTCTAAAGTTGAACTTAGCAATGATTGTATTGGTCGTTTGTTTTTTTTTTTGTTTTTGTTTTTTGTTTTTTTTTTACTGAATCTGCTCATAATGTAGAAATATGCAGAGTAACAGAACAAAAGCACCAAGGAATCTTTTTTATAGATATATTTTCAGTAAGATCTTGCTCAGAGCTTCCTCACATGACTTTACCATTGCTAAAAATGAATTTCTGGAAGTGGACCTGCTCTTGCATAGTCAAGCCAGAACCCTCAATGAAAAGTGGCTTATTCACCAATGTCTTTATGTTTTTGTCAATGCCATTTGAGGAAAATAAAAAAAACTACTTGGGTTAATCTGGACTCTAAAGTTTCTCTTCTATTTAAAAGATTGTTTGAGGAGAGATTCTTTCCTCTTCTCTCATTGGTTCTTTTATCTGCTAAATTGTTCAACTTGGTTTAACAAACAGCGTTGGATGCTTTCATTTGTCTGTGAACCTCAGAACACTTAACACCTGTGCAGGACATTTTACACACACATATGAAAGTTTTTAAATGGAAACACGCCAACGTAAATAGTCCAACGTTTTTAGAAGAAAAATAGTTAAAGCAACAGCTACTGTTTAGTGTGTCTCTATCTGAAGGATCTTCAATGCCAGTAAGCATTTCAACTCTAATCAGTCCAACGAATCTGGAGACGGTATGTATTAAAAGTATAAATAAATGAATAGTTGCGGAACAATCGCAAGCTCTAAGAGGTCATTGTGAAGCCCTATTCCATCTGTCTCTCTCCCATCCCATCCTATCATCACTCATAAACAAGACAGACACCTTGAAAACTCTTCTGCTTTAAAAAAAGAGACAGACTCTCTGCTCAGAGGAATAAGTCCACTTTTTTTCCAGTCAAGGACCAAGGACTCAGACTCAAAGGACCCGCTTCCTATCCCTCCCAGCTGCTTCAACACTTCACTGTCAATACCTCCGGTTTATACGTGATTTTCCATTTTTCTTAATTCCAAATATAATTTCCAACTTTCATTGCTGTTGTTTAGATGTTTGTTAAATTTGAGTTGTTGTTTTTTTTATGTGCTTTTCTTTCCATATTCCTAAAAAAAACTGGATTACAATATGAAAGTGAACTGGTTCCACCCATTATCGTCTCACGAATGTTTGGCCTGATCATCAAACAGTGACATAACATCTTATCAGCACTTGGAATCATTATCTGACTTAGGTACTACAAAAGATCAGTAGTGCCCAAGTCTGGGCTTGTTGATTTTCCAAAGTCAACAAGCCCAGATCCATTCCTTACACAGATAACTAAAAATAGCTCTCTTGTTCTCTCAGTAAACGACAACCACTCAGAATAAATATCGGCATTTTTCCACTGTACATTTTGTGTTGGTACATTTAGATTAGCTTACGACACAGTAATTATAAATTCAGAAATCTACCTTATCAAAGAGTTCACAAACAAGTTTACGTCATATCTTACATTCCCTGAAAGGAACTAGAACAAGGAAGTAGAACAAGTCAAATTCTACTTCCTCCCTAGTCGGTGCAACTCCATTTCCACAGTTCCTCATTCTCTAAAATTAATGGATTCATATAATCACCTTATATGAATTGTCTGCAAAAAACAACAAAAAAAAAAACAACCTTGTATCAGTTTCCTTTCATTTCACCGTTATATACTGTGGTTAAACTATTTAGTTTGCTCATAACTAAAAAGTTAGATACACTAAAGTTAACATGAGAAAAGACACTGTCAAAATTAAAAGCACTTTGTGTTCACAGACTCCTCTTTAAAGATCTCATGTGACACAGCTGAGGAGGTCAAAGGTGAGGTCAAAGGGAGCCTTCTAATTAGTCAGTCTACCAACCAACCATGTCCCATAGCATGCGTACCATTTATGGCATCTCACCCCTGACCTACGGATCTTTTTCTCTGCAGTGTTCTCACAGAAGTACAGGTAGACAGCATACAGGAAAGTGAACTTTCACCTCAACAAAAAACAAAAAAAAAACAGGGAAAGATTTTTCCACACATATTTTAAATGCAATTTTTTATGTGCTTCATTGGGATGTTCTGTGAAATACAAAGAAGAGTAAGCAAGGAAAAATGTATGTCTGAAGAGCACATTGAACTTTATTATAAAATGTCAGGAGGTTAATCTGGATACCAACTTTTAAGAAGCATGGAGGATGCCTTTTTTTCATTTCAGAACACTGCTTACCTTTCAAGAAAAGAATGTCCTTAAAGAGCTGAAGAGCTGAGTATGAAGAATTAGAAGTCGTCTTCAGAAATGTGACCCCACTGGTTCTTCCCAGCACTGGAAGCCCAAAGCTGCATGCTTATGAATATAAAAATAAACCTGTGACATTTCCCTGCCAAAGTGCATAAAAACAATACACACATGCTGGTAAGAGACACCGTCATCTGCTGATGTAACATGTAGGAATGACGCTGACCTCCGAGTCATGTTTATGTAACAGAGCAACACCTTCACTTTGAACTGATAATGGCCAATAAAATGTGGACTTTTGTATGGAACAGTTTTTATTCCTGTGTAGTTGTAGAAAAACTGTTTCAGCTGGATTTAAATGAGATGGCCGATGTTTGTCAAGTGGCAAGTTAAAAACTCTAACAATGAACCAAACATTCCTACATCTATTTCCTTGCCACATTTTGCTCAAAGACATTGGCAACCTCAAGACTTTCATTTAAGCTATGAGGAAGACGGCTAAATATTTTTCTAAATCTCACAAAATGCATATATAAAATACCAAAGTTAAAATGTGCATTTTAAAATAAAGGATTCAACAAACTCTTCCACCAATGGAAAGCTGGAGTTCCCATCCATTACTCGTTACATTCTTCTCTACACATTTCTGTTATAATTCACCTTCATACTAGGTTTTGTTTGACTGCTGTCGTGCTCCCTGTACCTCACTGTCAGCTGCACTTATAGTCTCTATTATTCATCACCTTCACTTCCAGGCTATTTTTACTTGCTTTTGCAGTCAACCCATCTTTTTCCTTCGCTGGCTGCATCCGTCAACACAAATACACCCATTTCCCCTTAGTTTTGACCTGGTTTCAAGTACCTGACTAAGGGCTCCATCACTGCAGGTACTCCACACAAATATAACCTTTTATTCAGTGACAAGCATTATGTTCCTCTAAAGCAACATTTTGTAACCATTACTGAACACTAAGTAGACAAAAGTAAGTTGATTTAAGATTATAAGTGCTGTGGATATTTTATTTGTAACCTGATCTAGGTAGTTCTTAAATGTAAAAATAGGATATATTGTATATCCATATAAGATGTTTTTGTCACCCCCAGATTTTCTTCTGAAAAACCTAAACAAAAGGGTTCCGTTATCTTTAAATTTCCTTGAAGATTACAGAGCCGTATCAATTTACAGGCAGCCTCCATTCATGTGTAAAGAAGCGTTCAGAGAAGGTGATTTCAGCTATCTGAAAGAAGTGATGGGTATAGTTTGTAGATGCATGACACCTTGCATGTTTTGGTCCCAATGGGACTCACCTGTTCAGTTTACAGGATGAATCTTAAAAATAAATCTGAACTTTCCAACTATACAGTGTGTCACAAAAAGGCAGCATGGTCTAAGATTGGCATAAAATCAAATGTGCGACAGTGATATATATATTTTTTAAATATAACAAGTTGGTCTGTCACAATAAAATGCTACAAAAAATCTGTTAGTAAATGCTTTGCTGGAATGTAATTTTTTATTTCAAATCACAAATAATTACTAATGAGGAAATCAAGACTTTTTATATACTCAATGGGTATTTAATATCAGATTACTGATCGCTATAGTTTCAATTCGGTTTAGCAACGCCCTCTAGAGGGCAATCAAGTTTAATGCATGGTAGTTGCTACAGATCATCAGAATCCCTCGGACTCTCACCAAGGTCCCAAGTAGATGGAGAACAATGAATGCAACTTCCTCATATCTATAAAGTGACAATTACACTATAAGCACTGAAACATTAAAATAAGGCTTGTTTAATTTCACCTCACATGCCAACATCCGTCAGAGCTTTCTTTTGAGTTATATTTGATACATACAGTATTTTTATAACGACTGCAGGTAACAGTTAAATGACTGTGCTCTAAAAATGGCACTTTGCCCCTGGAAAACATACACATTAGGCAATGACATTTACTAAATTATGACAAGTGAACTCACCCAAATGAGTGCTATTCAGAATCCTTTGAGGCCATACTGAAATGGATTTAAGAAACATGGTTGATCTCAAAGTTTAGCACTGACCAATATGAAGTGAAACAGCTGAATTGCTGTTGCACTGTTAACCTATCCATAAAGAAATGCCCTGCAATAGTAACTGTTAAGGTGGTCACTGATTTTTAACCCAGGACCACATGACGGTATAAAATCCACTTGTGCCAGAACCCAAACCAATTGATGACTACTGAAATATTCTGCAGTATAACAGCAGCAACAAAACACGTGTTGGGCAGTTGTTTGCAGGGTCTGCAAAACAAGTTGTGCGTGACAGAAAAAACTCAAGTACATCACTTCTTCAATCATGAAGTCTGAATACTGAAAAACATGACGATTGCAAACATGAATATGAAGAAATATTTATTCATTATGCAATAGTATACATTTATAAATGACTTGTGCGTTACCAATTCTTCTGGGCCAAAGCTATTTGGCAGACAGACCCCATTCAGACAACTCCCAATAGGAACAGATAGGGCAGAGTGGCTAAACTATCAAACAAGTCAAAAGCCCACATAGTTCTGAAGAGAACAAGGTTACATCTAGTAGCTATGTTGGTCTCATTAAGTGCCTTGGGGAAATTTGCAGTGCTTCATTTAGAGAACTCAGTTTATTGGGTGATGCCAATAACTCCACAGGCCAGGCGTCCGCCAGCATTACCCGTCTTAAAGCTTTCTTCATTTCCTCCTTTTCCAAGATCATCAGCCTTCTCATGGATCTAACAGAATAAGCAGATTTACAGTCTGTGAAAAAAAAATCTAGGCATCAATGTAAAAAAAAAAAATAAATGGATGAAAGTGACTTACCACCATAGTTCTGCCAATAATGGAGTTGGGCCCTGAGAGCTTGATAAGACTGTCTTTGATGTCAATCTTGGCTATATTGTCGGCTCCAGCAGTCACATTCCCCAAGTCTCCAACATGTCTAATTGGAGAAATGTAAAACTCCAGTTCTTAGCCCTGTGTAATCTCTCTCAAATTCATTCAAGGTATTTTATAAACATAAAAATAAGTACAAGTGTTTTAGTACCACCTGATAACCATTGTAAAAAAAAAAAGTGGCACAAAGCATTAATTCTTTGTGCATGTGTGTATTCTTCTACAATTGTTAAACACCACATAGCAGCATCAGTATTTAAAGCCTCAGTTTCATTTAGGTTGGAAAAGCAGCAGGCAGCAACTTTTTCCTCACTGCTCAAAAAAATCAATGACCTGACCAACTTAAATTAGATATCAAATTAACAAAAACAGGTGGTCTAGTTTTTTTCTCTTTCCCATTTTAGCATGTATAGAAATTGTCAATATCTTTTCCATTACCAGGCACATTTCACTAAACATGTCTCTACTCATTTCCCCTTAATTAACTCACCGTTCTTCATCAGTAGGACCACCATGCTTCTTTGAAAAGGGATTGTAGTGTGGCCCTGCACTGATGCACCCTGGAAATGAGAAAATACAACATTAAATCCTTTAGATATCCAGTGGAAAGCACCTCTAAACATTTAAGCAGAACTTAAAAAAAATACTCACCATTTGTGTTGTCTCCAAAAGCATGGACATGGAAACCATGTTCACCAGGTGTGAGGCCACCGATTTCTCCAGTAACCTTCACAGGAGCTGACTCATTCTGGGGATTAAACAGCAACAATGTGCACAAAAGAGCTGTCAGAGGCAGGCAGCAGTGATTAACTACCCACAAAGCAAATTTAACTGAATGTCTTGAAAACACACGTTTAAACCACAGTGAGAGGTTTTCCAGCGTCTACATTACAACAAGATCCTGTCTGCAACGCCTCCAGTCAAATAACCACAATATTACAAGACAGTCAAGTTTATAGCCAACTAAAGGTACATTGGGCCAAGGAGTACAACTACTATACCCAGATGTAATTTTAACAAAACTACAAGTAAAAATGTGGAGTGATGTCATGCACAGCATCGCTCCACGTGTGTAAAGTGCACCGTGACATTGCGCATCCAAAACGTAGTCATATTTATGCGAGAAACTAGTAGAGAGCAACGCTTGGGGGACAAAAAGCGAGTACGAGGTGGAGACTCGGTCCATGACGGAGTGAGGGAATGACTCGGCAGAAAAATCAAATGGACACCTTCATATCACCCAGCTGTGAGCTGTGAAGCAGCAGCTTTTCAGTATGGTTACGTAAAAACCAACGCATAATAGTTAAACACCGTTACGAATGACTTGGGCGTGATTAAGAAACCACCACTAGCAGTGAGCGAGTTTGCTAACGTCCAACTTACGCAACAGGCGTCTACGCGGTTAATAATTACCACTCCCGGCCCAAAGGTTATGGTCCGACAGGAAAGCCTTTGATTTCAGCAATATTAGCTGGGTAAATAAGCGCTGCTATGAATAAAGAGTGCAAAATAGCATACCGACATGTGCACTTTACGTTTGTTTTGCAGAACACACTCGAAAGCTAATTTGCATCGAGTAAGTGTTGGGAAAGTATGCGAATCTGCGACAAACCTTCCTAGCTCTCTGATGAAAAACTTAAATCAAGCATGGGACGTGGTGGGTGACAACAAATAGGACGCGTCTCCTTGAAAACGGAAGCATTAGCTAACCTATGAATGGAAGTTAGCCTCCGTAGCATTACAAAGCTAAAGTACCCGACAAAAAAAAAGCAATGTTAAATTTCTGTTTTTCCTTTTAAGCTGGCTACTTTCTAATTATTACACCTTACAGCACGTTTACCTCCTGCTCAAAATGAACCGTCCCAGTGGTCTCTCCAGCTCCTTTTAGGACACACACGGCTTTGAGCACCATTTCTGCAGCAATCGGGCCTCAGCAGACTTACTATCACAAGGAGCAGACGACCAACTGAATAAACGCTGCGTCAATGAACGTAATGGGCGGGTTTATACTGCAGATAACCAATAGATTAAGAAGGGATATTTTGATTGGTCGCAATCTTGTATGAAAAAAGTCTCCAGTGGCCAGGTTGACGAATGTGGTTTAAGTCTGTAAAAATTATTTTTAGAAAAAATAAATGTATTTTTTGCCTATGATGGTACCACTGTGATACAGATATGGACATATGTCACAAAAAATACATTTTTCATACTTGCTGAAAACTATAAACTTAGTAGTATTGCAAAATCTACCTTTTTATTTATTTAGTTTTTTGCTTTACCTCATGTTATGATGTTATTCCCTCAAATCATTCTTGGAGTGTTGCTCTGATTCTTTCATGCATATTTGAGAAATGGTTTAATCTCCTGTGGCAGCCATCCAAGTGTGCAAACGGCTCAGTCTCACCAAACGACACCTTTTCTATGAAGCTCCTCCAGTCTCCAAACCGAATTTCGGCCTCATGGAGCACTCCTCCCCCCTGCAACTCTCCCATTCAGTTCCGCCAGACTAGTGCCAGCAGCAAATACCAAAAACATGGTGAAACTGCACATCTGCTAACTATTTCATATGAGCCTTCTCAGTGAAACACTGATAAAAGTTTAATGGAGAAAGGTTGTCATGAAGAGCTGAAAAAGTGTAGGAAAGAGCAGGAGCGTTTTAAAGAGACAGAACCCCAATTATTTCAAGGCATTAATTGGTGCTCCACAAGCCTGGTCCTAAAAACCCACTTGCCTGCATAGTTTTAAAGGCCCCTGCACAAATGATTCAAATCATTTGACTGTCTAGTTCTCATGCCATCAACTTTTGCAGATACTTTTGCAGGTATCTGCAAAAGTTGATGTTAATGAGCCATCCATTTGAAGTCAGGTGTGCTTCAGGGAGACATTTAAAACATGCAGATAAGTGTGCCCATAGGACAGGGCTGGGAACCGCTGATCCACAGCAGATACAGCCAAAATGTAAAGAATGTGCTCTGCTCAGATGATGGCCAATCACCATTTTTTGCTTGCACACAAAATGATGTGTGACAGAAAAATAAACATCACCGCTCTGAACAAACCAACCCCACTGTGAAACATGGCAGAATAATTTTGTGCAGTTGTTTTTGTTTAGCAGGAGACAAGAGAACCTGTAAGAGTTGATAGAGATGGATGGGGCCAAATACAGTACATCCAAAAACGTGGAGGGTGCAAATATCCTAAGACGGAGGCAGAGGTTCACTTTTGAACAAAATGAACCTAAATGGATTGTAATGGTTTAGATTGAAGCATGTTTATGTATTACAATGAAGCAGTCAAAAGATAAAATACATGGAATAACTCTGGAAGGGAAAAGTTTTAAACATTCTCAAATAGTGAAATATATAAATTTGATTAAATTATTGTAAGAATCTGCAAAAAAAAAATCAGAGGAGCTGAACATCCAATTAACCTTTTATGATAAGACCTCACTTTTAATAAAGGATCATGTTATTCTTTTTAACCACGACGCTTAGTCCAAAAACTTGCACAGGCAGGTTACATATTTCACACTTGAGCATTTATCTGACAAAGCTGAACAAAAACAAATATATAATCAAGAGTTAGGCACAGGTTAAAAGAAGCAAAAAAAAACATTTGGTACAAAAATAGTTTATTAAAAACAAGTTCCTATGGCTGAAATGTTGACGATTTCATGTCCATGTCTTCCATATTGAAAAGAAACCATAGAAACATCTGTCATTTTCCAAACCACTAGGAGTTAAAAACGTTAAAGCAACCTGTATCCGTGGTTCTTTTTGTGTCAATGTGTTTCAGATACGCAAATCACAGAATATTAACAACTATTACCATTAAACCTTAAAGTCATCAGTGACAAAAGCATATTTACAGCAGTGTCCTAGGCAGCGGCCTTCATTTTTCAGCATTTCTGCTTTACACAACTCGGTGTAAAATTATCAGATTGTTGATTCTGGGCTTCAAAATAAAAGACATTTGTAATGTTATATGGTATGTTTTCAATTGGGAAACTAGGTTCAGTTTTTTTAATAATACAGTTTTGAATGTGACGGACAACTGTGCTGAAAGGGGACAAATCTGACAATCACCACTTACTCAACAGTAAAAATCATAGAGCTTATAAAAAAAGAAAAAAAATAAAGCAGGCAACAGAAAGGTGAGGTAATTCAACAATTTTCTTTAGTCTTCTTTTAACATTGATAGCAAACATCTTTGTTTTAAATTTCTCACAAATCAAAATTGTCTCTTTTTTTACAGATTGAAACCAAACCTGTGTTTTTAGCCATTTGTTTATAAAAATTAAAAATAGCAGCTGAAAATGTGTGAACTTAGAGGGGAAAAATTAGGCATCCTTATGTTTCCTATGACATTTAACTTGCAAACATTTAATATTTGACCACCAAAGTATCCAAAATGTATCAACATTTTTGACAAAATTTTGTCTTTTTGACAAATCAAACTGTTTTCTTTTTTCTGACATTTTTTAATAGTTGTTGTTCATAGTTCCAGTTCTGGAAACTATTTTTAATGGAAATATCCTAGCTGAATCATGGTCATTGTTCATTTATGTAGCATTAGATTATATTCTTGAATATCTAAAAAATGAACATCTTAATTTTTTACATCGTGTATTTCTCTGATTAGTCACATTTTCCTTGCTTTTGCCTTAAAAGTAAACAAAATAAAAGAAACACTCTTGCGGTAATGTCATCAAATGCACATTTGTTTCCTTAGAAATAAAATCCTTTGAGCTAGTTAATTCATAAAATCATTAGATTCTGTCTTTTGGTGGTAATAACGTCATAAGCAGTGATAAGGAGGAAAGATTGAAACCACCATTACAATACATTCAATTTAGACTGTTTTCAGTGTTGCAGATTTTAAAAGTGAATCCATAACAGAACTAATTTGTTGTTGAGAAGCTCCTTCCTCAAGGTGATGACATGAGAGTATGAGTAAAAGTGGGACAACAATAATCTCCCCCATCTGTATACAAACTATTTTAATAAAAAAACAAGTAAATATCTAACTATTGATCAAAATGAAACCAAAACGCCAGGCCAGATTATACTCATAATGTGATGTTTCAACAGATCTGGTTTCATTTGCTTGACAATGTGGTGGGAGATGTGCTACCGCCCAGGAACTGTCAACGATCATCTGACGAACAGTCACTAGTTAGAACTGAGGCTATTACAGTGAACAAAACGTTTTTTGGAGTTTCTCTCATTCACAGCAGTCACAGGTTGAAGGTCTATGATGCTGCAGCATCTTTTTCTTCTTTTGTTGCTGTGGACTCATTTTGAGCCGGCTCTTTAGACTCGGAGGATTGGGGATTTTCAGCAGCTGGAATCGGTCCGGCGAGTAAATGTTCTGACTCTTCCTTCTTTTTAGTGGCTTCCCCATTTGGCTCTTTCCTGGTTTCCACCGTAACTAGAGGAGTCCCACCCGGTTGCTCCGTGCTGTTAGAGCTCCGGAATTTGTCCATGTTTTCCAGTTCGGCCAGTCGATCGTCTTTATCCCACCGCGACGTCCTCTCTCGTCGCTCCGACCGTCTCGGTTTGTCTGCTTTGACTTCAGGCGCTCTGGTTTTGTCCCGGCTGCCTCCTTCTCCTCTGCTTCTTTCTCCTCCCTCCGCTCTGCCTCGATCTCTCTCCCCATCGTCACTGCGGCCTCGATCTCTGTCTCTATCAAGGCTGCCTCGCCTCTCTCTCCAGTCCCGTCTATCTCTGTCCCGATCTCGGTCTCTGTCTCTCTCCCATCCGCCCCCACGGGAATTCCCTACATCTTCCTGCCAACCTCCGAGCCTGTCCCGCCCATCCATTTTGTCACTACCCCCTCCTCTGCCTCCATCACCAAAACGCCTTCCCCCTCCAAACCCTCTGTCCCTCTCTCTGTCTCTGTCTCGATCCCAGTCTCTGTCCCTCTCCTGTTCTCGATCCCTGAATCCTGGCCTGTCACCCCTGAGTGGTCTCTCATCCATTTCCTCCTGCCCTTCGAAGCTTCTAGGACCACCTGGTCTTGTAAACGGGGCAGGACCTTGAGGGGGCGGGCCATGTCCTCGAGGGAAGGGACCTCTCATATTATGTGGAGGGGGCATTCCAAATCCTCCTTTAGGTTGTGGCGGCTCGTGGCGCATCATTTGAGGATGTGGCCCCCTGGGTATCATCTGTGGCGGGCCAGGGGGCACGTTGGGGTGAGGTGGTCTTTGCCCTTGGGGTGGAGGGAAACGTTGCATGTGTGATGGCGGTGGACCCTGGGGGCGCTGGAGTGGCATCATACCAGGTCGGGCACCTAGTAGACCCCCAAGAGGGGACTGGATGTTTCCAGGGTGTCCACCTGGACCTGGAGGTCCGACTTGGGGCCCGCCAGAATGTCCGACTTGGGGTCCGCCGGGATGTCCGACTAGGGGACCGCCGGGATGTCCAACTGGGGGACCGCCGGGATGTCCGGCTGGGGGACCGCCGGGATGTCCGACCGGGGGTCCGCTGGGATGTCCGACCAGAGGACCGCCGGGATGTCCGACCGGAGGACCGCCGGGATGTCCGACCGGAGGACCGCCGGGATGTCTAACCGGGGGACCACCGGGATGTCCTACAAGAAGACCAACGGGGTGACCACCAGTAGAATTAGTTAGAGGTCCACCTGGAAAACCTCCTGGAGGTCCTGTTGGGAAAACCACAAGCAGTTAAGATTGCTACGTTTAAGTTACTAAATAGCTCAAACTCCATTATTTTGTTTCTTTAGTTAACCGAAGGGAAACAAAATTACTAACCCATGTGCCCCATTTGGTGGTTAAATAAGTTTGGACCCTCCAGGACCTCATCATTTTTCTTGGCGCCCTGACCTGCTGGGTCTTGAGGCGGGTCATCAACGCCACCTTTGGAAGGAGGTATTGGACCGAGGGGCATAGGTCCCGAGGCAGGAAAACCTGGGGATATAGCAGCGAAACCCATTAAGATTCACTTTGACCAGAGTGAAAGACATCCTAGTTTTTAAAACAACTGCAAATAGTAAAAGATTATTGGCAGCTACCTGGGGGCATTTGCAACGGGTTGAAGCCAGGTCTGATGAAAGGAGGAAGGGGAATGCCTGGAGCAAAGCCAGGTGGAGGCATCCCAATGGGACCAGGAAAAACCGGAGGTTGAAGGGAACCCATAGCAACCATTGGCTGTTGCAATGAAGGGACCTGAGAAAATTGAATAAGCAGATAATTCGGTCAGTGCCATGTAAACGTTAGGTAACACTAAGCAAAATAAGCTAAGTAAAACCCATTTTGTGAAGGACTATACTAACAGACTGATATATGGGTCTCTTACTTCAATTGCTCCATAATTTATATAAAAAAAAAAAAAAAACATTTCAAATATAAAAAAAAACCTAATAATTTCAACTACAACTGTAAGGAGTTATAATATAACCCAACAGGTTCCAACCCCTAACGCGCTTCCCATCTTCCTCAGCGTTGTTAGCGATCTGCACGTGTCGACCAAGGCGACAATTTCTCAGGACAGTTTTCTGTCCCGAAATGTTTCAAATGCAGGACAGTCCTGAAAACAATGTCCCTTCTAGTTTTGGAGTTATAATCTGAAACACATATTTCCTACCACAGCACCACCTACAGGTGAATGTGGCTGAATATTTGTATCTGAGTAGTGGTGTGGATACTGAAGACGGATACCAAATAAAAGTTGTAAAAAGTTTTGGAGGGTAAGTTGCAGTACGAGTTTCAGCAGAGAAACATAATAAGAAGAAGAATGAAAAAGCAAAGTAAAAACAACAGGGTTCACCTGAAACGTCGTGGATGTTGTCAAATAAAAAACGTTGTTGCGTGATGCGTTGTGGGAGAACTCAAATAAAACATTGTCCAAATGGAGCATTTCTCAGATTTTTTTTTTATATGAGCCCCACACACTTCAACCAACCATGATCATATTAGACATAAAATGTCTAATATCATATTGGACATATGATCATGGTTGATCATATATTTAAGACCTATGCGGTGGAGGCATGTGTAAAGCTTGGTGAAAATAAGCAGTTTTTGCATAACAAATTTTGCAATTTTCCAGCGCCACCCAGAGGTGGACGTTGGAAAGAAAACTAGCTAGCCATTGTCAATATTGTGTTTGTAGTTGAAGAAAGGAAATTGTGGATTTTTTTTTATGATTTCAAAATTATGAACAATTAAATTTTGTAGCAACGTGGATGTGTGTAGTGATGTTTAATCAGCTATTACATTGTAATTGGGCATAAAAAAAAAATTGCCACAATAACTTTCTTTTTGTTTTTTCCTTAGCATATAATGTGACATGTTTCATTTGGCTCAGAGTTGATGGTGGGGGTGAGATTGGATTTGGCTAATGCAATTTTCTTGCTTCCCTGGTGAAAAACATTCCAGATCCACAATTTTTGCACAGCACAGTGGAACATCTGTTGAAGAATCTTTCTAAGAAACTTTGCCCACATCAATTTTTGTTTAAGTGACTTTGGTTTCAGAGTTATAAGCTGAAACATGTATTTTCTACCATAGTGCCACCTACAGGCGAATTTGGCTAAATACTTGTATCCGAGTACCGTTGTGGATACTGAACCCGGATACCAAATAAAAGTTGTAATTTTCAGGGTTTAGGGTCCAGTATAACTTCCAGTGGAAAAACATAAGAAGAATGGAAAAACAGAGTAAAAACAATAGGGTTTCCTGCTCTGCTGTGAGCAGGCAAACGGCCATGCCTTGTATTGGCCGTCTGCTTGCTCCTGCAGGCTTGAAACCCTAAATATTCTATGTGTTCCTTACTTGTACAGGATGAGAAGCTGCAACAGCCATCGGTAAGACTTGTGCCTCCTCAGGCTGCTGTTGCTCAGAACGGCCATTGTGTGTGGGTTCCTCAAGGTGGTCGAAGGTCTTTCTCATGCTGCTCCAGTCTGCAAAGTCAGTCATGATAGTAATTATTAAGTAATAAAGCTAACTAAATTTAGCAAATGGTAAACTATAAATTTGGACTGTTTAATTAGGTATGAAGATATGTCTGTGAATTTAGTTTTTTTGACTGTCTAGTCACATTAGCTAAAACAAAATTAGTCTCAAAATATATACTGAGGAGAAGATGTGTTATTCTGGTTCAGTCATTTTGAACATAAACATTTCTCCTACATTAGTTGTTTTTTTACCTGGTGATAAGGTATCCATATCTAGCATTCCTCCCTCCTTCAGCTCCTCTAACTGGTCCTCTCTGATTTTAGACCAGGGTACGTAGGTGACACCCAGCTCCACATCCCAGTACTGTTTAAAATCAGGCTTTATACCCTTGTTCAAAGCCCAAGCAATCTGGTAGGAAATAATTCGATTTAAATTTGGATTTGTTTCCAGAATTTTTTCTCAGTAGCATATGCAGAGACAAAATAAATAAGACCCACCTTAATTGCTTTCTGGTTAACTTTTGACGATCCTCTACTGAGTTTCTGCAGTGCTCTGTAAGCATCTTGCCTGTGTATCATGACAATGTAAGCACAGCCTCTTGGAGGAATCATCTGAAAAAAGACAGAGAAAAACAAAAAAATGGTTAATAACCATATGAGAAACAGTTTTTCCTGTCTGACAAACCAATTAACTGAGCAAGGTCTGTCTAACAATGACGAAGGAATAATACTTCTTAAAGATAACGCCATAAAGGTAAAGTACCTAACAATACAAACATCATCTCTAAGCGCTACAGTCACAGGCACGTCATAATCAACATCTAACAGAGATGTGGTTTATGGGGAAGCTTCTTCAGGATTAATTCAATTTTGTACCGTTTTGCCCTCAGGTGAGGGCACAAAAAATCTAATTGGCCAATATTGACAAATGGGATTTGAATACTACTGTGATATTGCACACATTGAAATTGCACTGACGACAGTTACAAGATGTATTGGACATGAAGTGTTTTACAGTTTAAAAACAAAGAAAAAAAGCAAACAACAATTAAATGCACTAGAAGATACTAAATAAGTAAAATTTCTGGCCCAGGGGATTATGACCTTGCAGGCAATTTTGTCATATATAATTTTTTTTAAAAAGAAAAGTTGTATTTTAATGATTTCTCAGCTGCACTCTATCCAAGTGAGATTGTGAATTTCAGGGATCATTCCTGTTTAAATAAAGTTACAAAAAAAACTTTTAAATGATTTTTTTTTTTTAATTACAAATCTGACTGCCAAGAGGCTTATGGAAGCAGAGTTGTTGTTAGAAAATGTTGTTAAAAGAAATGCAGCTTTATTCTGCTGGCTGTCATTGGTTTGTATGCACTGAACAATCAAAACGAACCTGAAATTATAAAGCTTCTTCTCTGACAGTAAGTAGTTTTTATCCCTGTGGGCCTAACAGAAACCTCGATGTAGATCCTTGCAAGCCTTTCTATGTAAAATAATGTGATATGAGCCGATTATTTGCTCTTTCTGGGCAAATAATCAAGATTAAGTTTAGAACCTTCTGATTACAGCTGTTGGTTGAATAATAAATCTATCTATAAACTTAAAATAAATACAAAGCAGGACCTAAGAGTGTCCATTAAGTAACTAAGTTAAAAACAATGAAATTCTAAAATGCACAAATTACTGTTTTAAGATTAAATATATCTGATCCAAACAAATCGACTTACATTTATAGATTCAATCTGTCCAAACTCTTCAAGCAACGAGGCGACGTCTTGCTGTTGAGTTCTCTTGTCCAGTTGACCCACCCAGAGTGTAGTACTACAAACTAAAGAGGAAAAATACATCAACAAGGAAGAAATTTGGCAATATTTCTAAAGTTAAAAGATTTAAACAAATTATTTTCATCGCAGGAGGGGAAAAAGGACAAATAAGTACAGATTTCAATCATTCCTGTGATAAATAATCTCCTCCGTAACCTAGGTGATGACTCACTACTTAGAGTTTCGCTCTTGGGCGGCGGCAGGCCTTTCTGCCGCCGTTCTCTTTCTCTCTCTCTCTCCCGGCGCTCCTGTGAGCGAGAGCGAGGCGAGTGGTGGCGACGATCTCTGGAGCGGGAGCGAGATCGTCTGTGCCTGGACCGTCGGGAGCGGGAACTGGACCGAGACCTTCTCCTCTTTGGAGATCTGTGTAGACAAAGGAAGCTTTGTTTCCAGGAAACTTCTTTTTGGCAGATTCTCATAAAAATACTTAGCATCCATTTTAGACTTTACCTTGAGCCTGAGTGTGACCGTCGACCATGCCGGCCATCTCTCATTGAAGAATGGTCCATATCCACTGAGGAGTCCTGGTGAAAAGATGAAAAATAAAATAAATAAATTGATGAATGAGAAGATGACATACTGCAAATATAACCAAACCAGTTATATTCTTGATCAATATTTAACGTTTATTAATTCACCTTAAAAGTCAAGGAATTAGATTTATGTTTTTCAGGATGAAAAAAAAAAAACATAAATCTAAAACTAAACTAAACCTAAAAGTTGTTCAAATCTATTCAAAAGGAAACAATGATTTTGAAGAACATCGCTTCAGGCTATAAGAGAGATAAAAGACTTTCAGAAAGTACCAAGAAGGCTGTAAGTTTGATTTTCTGGCTTTTAAAGCTCACACTTAAAAATGGGAAATCGTGGCAGCCATTTGTAAACCTTTGAATGTAGTTAAGCACCTACACAGAGCGTACACACAGAGATGGTGATTAGCATCTTATGTTAATCACTAAAATAAGATTCTGAAGACTGTTTCTAATCTCTGTAATGATTTTTGTCTCTTATTTAAATCAAAGGAAAAAGTGTTTCACTGCACCTGGATGACTCTTCCTCTGCTCCTGCTAGAATTAATGACCTCTGATGGCTGGAAACCTACCTGTTGTTGCTGGGCAGCGTTTTGAGGAGGGTATATCCCTGGGAAGCCTGGAAGCCCAGTTGAACCAGGAATGTGGTGCCCTGGAAGAGTGTGCCCCATCGTTGGCATAGTAACAGGGTAGCCTTGTCCTGGCAGAACAACACCAGCCTGCAGCTGGCCGTTAGGAGGCACCGAAACCTAAAGAAGAGATCTGAAATTAATATCCAATACCAATCCTTGCATCTTACATCAGAATTAGATTTGCTCAGATTTTATTCAGTTTTTTTTTTCTTCTCAAAGGTTTGTGTTAAATCGATGAGTAGTAACACCACCTCATATTAAACAAATATATGAAATATTCCAGAGTGGCAGATCCAGACTATTTAAATAAATTCTCAAGATATTTTTGAGTGTTTACCTTAAACAAAATTTAAAATCAGTCAGACCTACTGTACAGTAATTTCTTTCAGTACATCAAAACATTTAATCCACTTGTTTGATAAAAAATGCAATTCTTTTCCATCTCCATTAACTGATGTTCACACCTTAAAACATCTGGTGTAAAAATAAAATAAAAATGAACAATGAAAGTCCAGTGTCACTACCTGCTGTGTGATGTCCTGTGAGAGATTCATCATCTGTGTATTAAAGTGCTCCAGGTGCTGAGGAAAGGCTGGAGGTTGTTGCATACTGTGATAAGAAAAATGCATCATTATTACTCCCCCTTTGATGTTATTTGTAAAGGCTATGCTACTCAGAATGAGGACGGGGACTCACAAAGGGGGCTGGGAGGAGGGTTCATCCTTTTTAGTTTCCTCTCCAGCTTCTGGTTCATCATCGTAGTCAAAACGATCCAGCAACTTCTGATGCGAAGACAGAAAATCAAGCTGTAAATTCTAAATTACATTCTTTTTTGTTTGGTTTTGCAAAAAATTAAATAAATACATTTCCAAACACTGGACTCTGAAGTCTTTTTTGTAAACATGGCTGATAAAAGATTTTTTTTTAAATCAGAAAACTGTGCATTCAGAGTGTTGTTGGTTTGTTCATTTGTGACAAATTTAAAAGCCAGGCATCCTCCATGACTTTGTGACTAACAATAACATAAAACCCCAGCAAATTACATTTAAATTAGCGGAAAACTGAAAAAGTTCAAGGCGTATAAATACTTTGCAAGGCAGTACGGGTTAGAAAACTTAAAGTGAGGAATGCAAATATCTGTCACCTTGTCAAAAGCGGTCTTTTGCTGGACCGGCTGGGTGGAGTGGACGGGTGGAGGAGGCTGAGGCGAGGAGAGGTGAGGCTGAGCAGCAACCAGGCCAGTAGGCGCGCTTTGAACCGGCATTTGAGCGGTCGGCAGAAGAGGCTGAGTGTTGGTTTCAGGCTTAACCGCCTGCTGCTGAAAGTTCTGGAGCATCTGCTGGAGCTAAGAAATACAAAGTAGATTCAGAAGTTTCCAAGACGACAACAGAAAGCAAATGAATGAAGCTATGTCAGGTTTCCATGGGTGTAAACACACCTGCTGGCCCTGCGAAGACTGGAAGAGCTGTGCTACGGCAGCAAAGGCGTCAGAGTTGTGTAGTGGAGGAGCGGTTGTTGAGGTGGAGTTGGCTGTTACTACGGTAACAGGCTCTTTGGCTGGAGATGGTGGTGAACCTAAACGATGAGACAGTCGGGAGTGTTTATAGGTGGCACAAACATGTTTTTGAAGGTGCGAATGCTCATTCAGAAAAAAATACAGCCGTTTCTATAATGTGGGATTTAAAAAGGACTTTAATTACAACTCACCTGGCTCTTCTGTGTGTGTGATGGAAGCAGCACCACTGCCAGAACCTGCAGCCATATCCAAGAGCGGCTGAATAACCTCAATCTTAAACACTCCGTTCTTCTGCCACAGGTTCAAAACCCGCACAATCTTACTCTACAAACAAAGAAAAGAAAAGAGATGAAGCATCATTCCAGAAATTTTCCAGCCTTTCAGAAGATTTTTTTTTTTCCATTCTTACCCGGTCCTCTATGGGACAGAGACAAAGGTTCTCGAAGGTTCCTGTGATATTTTTGGTGAACCTCGGACCAAACACGTCTTTGTCTGGTCCGAACTGGTGCCTGGACTGCCTCACAATGGAATCAACCACATACAAGCCAGCAACTTTATACTCGGGCTTACACTGGAGGAATCAAGACCAAGGAGACAAATACCTTTAAATTACTTATGATTGTTGAGAAAAAAAAATGCTTTTCAAATAAATTTGAAACAAAACCAGACTCACCTTTTTGATAAACTTTTCCACAATCTGGACCACGTGTTTGTAGAGCTGGAAAAAAAAAAAAAAAAAAAAAAAAAAAAAAAAAAAAAAAAAAAAAGGGGGGGGGAGGTCAAATGAGTGTTTTCAGCTTAATGGAGGCTAAAAGAAATGCAAACCAATTTTTAAAAGCAGAAAACATGAACACAAAAATATACAGCACATGAAAAACTGTTACTTACTTTCATAGCTTTTATGGCTGATTTGGTGATGGAGATCATCTTTGCTCGAGATATAGGAGGCTTGGAGTCCATCAAGGAGAATAACTGCATAGTGCAAAAGATAATGAAAGGATGAGATGGAAAATCATGAAACAGTAGAATGGACAACACCAAATGGAGCAAAAATAAATGAGTTTCAGGTCAAATACTTATTTAATTGAAGTACATCTGTTTTTCCACATAAAACACTAATAAGGATGTATTACTTTACAGACAAATGTGTTGGACCTAACTGCAATTAAACTTTCTAAATTAGAAATGTGTTTCCTCAAAAATCTCTTATCTGTTGCCATTATTGATTACTATGCACATTTTTTTATATTTCGTGTGGTGGTTTTATCAGGTTTTGTCAGAAAACGGAGACAAATATTTTATTTTATTTTATTTTATTTTTATTATGTGCTGCCTGAAATGTTTTAAAATGAAATAGAAAAATATTCTGAATTTAATGTACTGTTAACCATGGCTCTCAAATGAAAGAAGAAAAAAAAACAATCCTGAGCTACCTGGGTCTGAAACTATCTGTTCAGTTTAGTGGGTAAGATTTGTACTGATACTGTAATAACACAGTTAGCCAAGAGCCTGAATGAGTTTCTCACTATATAATATTAATGAGATAAAATATCAGGGATTCCCCCAGCCAGATATCCTCAAAAATAATAACAATAATAATAAAAGAAAACAGAAACAGCTTAATGGGAGCCATCAGTGGTGCTACTTTAGATTTCACACCAAATCCGTCCATGTTTCTCACAGCCAGAGAGTTTTCAAACACTTACATTTCTCTGTTTTGTAAGTGAGGGAAAGAGGCAGTAGTTTCGCTTAGGCCTTGCCATGTGCAATAGGTGGGGGAGGGGCAGTGCTGCATTATTCTGCACTCCATGCAGCCTGAGAAAACTTAGGTGACACAAACCTTTTCTCCAGCAACTCATTAACAGGACTTTGAACCTCTAGAATGTCACCACTGAATGTTAGAAACAGTAACATTTTAAAATCTCAACATACCTTTAAATTGTCCCTATTCACAGTCTGCAAAATAAATGCCCAGTATATATTGTCTTGTCTCACCATCTTTATCTTTTTCTACTAACTTGATTCACCTTTAAAGAGATAAAAACCCAAAGCAGGAGAGCAACTCTAAAGCTGGCCACTGTAAACTGGACTGGCTAACCAGGTTTGTGCGTATACGCTTCATTCTGTTTTTAAAAAGTTTTGGTTACTGATTAGAGTTTAACTCAGCTATACAGAGAGCCCAAAGCAACCCACTTGTTGCTGAGCACTGCCAGTCAGCTGGCTGAAAGAAGGCACCGATACTTTTTCCTTGTGTTCTTTTTGGAAATATAGTCAGAGATTAAAAATAAAAAACAAAAAAACAGTCATGGTATTGAAATTTAAGGAGAGCCAACCAATCAAAGTGTCTATCAAAAATAGAAAAGTAAATAAATGTTAATCTGTATAGAAAATTACTCCAACTGTGATTATGTCATTATTTTATTGTTGATTTTCCTGGCTTAAATAATCAGAATTAAATAGTGTAATACATTTTTGTTTAATTACTGTGGCATCACAAAACAGTGATACTTCTACACGTTTCTGTGATATCGTGTGAATCTCAAAGTAACTGTAGCAAAGCATAACTAATAAAATCCTGATTTTAGAGTAAAAGAAAATCATTATAGATTTCTTTTTCATAAGGAACGCCTCTAAAAGAAGAGATCATCTCATACATCATCAGGAAGCAAAATAGCCAGGTAGAAGGAGATGCATAAAATCTGACACACAAACCCACACTTTCAGCATCACATGACAGAAAATAAAGTCTATGATTTGCCCTTTTAACCATGCCCTAGTATTCTTGCAGCTGTAATTTTGCTTCAGGTGAGACAACAAATACTGCAAAGATTGTAAAGATCGCAGGAATGGCAACAACTTCGAAGCTAAATATTTTTGCAGGATGTCAATTTGAGCCTCAATAACAAATTAAGTATATGGGCTCCAGCTTTGATAACCTTGTTAATGTAAGGCTTACTGAGTGACAAACCCTGCAGGTTCTGACTGGGCTTCCAACAGCATGAACAGGCCTCATAGAAACTCACCGTGTCTGCTCTTTAAGAAACACCTCGCATGTTTATTATTCCAAATTATCAACAATAAACCCCTGTAGGCCTGCAGTCCGTTTGCATGACCGTGTTAACTGGAGAGTATGTTTGCTAATCGTACTGTTACCAGCAGCAGTGTTTGGGACCAATTCACTCCCATTAGCATCACGGAGGATCCTGGTACCAATGTTTACTCTGTTTTCTGACATAACCGAGTGGCTTCTTATTGCACTAGAGTAAGACATCCTGCTGTTCAATGTAAGACCACCCCAGTTGACGAAGGGCAACACTAACATTAACCCAATTACAATAACACCAAGAAAGTCCAACGGCTAGTAGGCCCCCTCGTCCGACCTACTCGGTTAGCTACACAGCATCACAGCACTGCTGTGACCACATCCACCAGCCACGGTGACTTCAGATTCTGAGCGAGCCCAACGTGCAGCTTACCTCCTGGTTAAAGGCGTTCACGGCCTCCATGATTGCCAGATGCACCTGGCTTCTCCCTTAACTCCCGAAACCCTGGTCAAAACGATGTTTATTCCAGGAAAGGACGGAACAACATGTCCGCTCCCCGGTAGCTAACGCCAGTTAGCCTCGCGTTGGGTCGGCGGGCACAGCAAAGCATGATGGGATTTGGTGCTGTTGTTCTAGGGTTTGTCCACTAGGTGGCAGGGTGCTTCCACTTACTGTGCTACCTGAAAAAAGAAAAGAATATGAATAATTTTAATAGTTTAATTGTAAGTTCACTTGGCAAGTTTTTATTTGTCAAAAATGCTAGGGGTAAAAGTATGCATTTGCCTAAAAAATTAAAACAATATAGTGTCTCCTGCTGAGAACTGAAGTCCTTCTTTGTGAAAATAGGTACAAGAAAACTGCATATTTTAAGAACCAAAAAAATAAATAGCTTGATAGGAATATACCAAGAATGACAGTAAAGGTTTTAGTATTAAAGTATAGGTGTAAACCTTAGTATTAATGTACTTAGTCTAAGCCTTATCTATATAATTTTCAAGAAAAGCCAAGAATACTTCACTATACTGCTCTGACGTTTGTAATGTTTAGTTCAGAAAAAGTAAACTTCAAGTACACTGCCTCATTTTTAGCATGAAATAATTATACTCATAGTGCATTAGTATAAACTGTTTAGCTATAATCACATGGTTGATCATCTAAACTTGGCAGGCTAAGCAAGAAGAGTAATAATCTGAGAAACAGCCAGTAGTAGTCAGAGAAACACTCTTTATTAATATGGGAAAGATTCACAACTCAAGTGGGAAAATCTGCTTGACAACTTTTAGTAGAATGTTTAGGAGATCCAATCTCTATTTGAGGGTGGGTGAAAAAAAGTCACTGCCATTCTGGAATGGCAGATTACACTAGATTGTATTTTAGAGCTATCAGAGTAAAGGCATTGAATGAATTTTCTTGCCGCCTTTATTTCTAAAATTTACTTGAAAATCTTGTTTACTATTTGTTTCACTTCACAATTTTGCATCTATTTGTCGTGATTCATCACAAAAAAATTCAATTCAATTCATCAAGGTATGCAGTTACAACATGCAAGATGTAAAATGAATTTTACAAGGCACAGTATTTGCTGTGAAACCAAACTGTTACAGGAGAAATGGCTGCCACAGTTCCCCACAGACATGAATGCAAACGATTTTGCAATCTCTGTTCCTGCAACACAAGGTCTGTCTTTGTGGATGCTCCTCACAGCTGTGACTCAAAAACAGAATTATTTTTAAAATCCACAAGGATATTTTACCCATGCAGCCTGAAATCCAACTTAACAGGGTAATAATGGCTTTTACAGCAAGAACTTTGATTTATTCAGTAAATATCAGTATCTAACTCTCAACTCAGGAAGCATCTATTTTTTTTTACTGTTCCTTCTATAAAATTTGCCTTCATCTACTTTTGAAAGTAGGTCTGCCTGTTTAATAGTCATCTTAGAGTAAGGTGTTTAAAAAGCTACATGAGACACAACAGACGTGCAGGAAATTGTAACACATTTTACCCCGTGGGAAGATCAAATGCTCTGTTTGAAGGGTTAATGCAGGTCTAATCGATGAGATGCTTGAGGCTCTTGTGTCAAGACAATTACAAAACGGATGTAGATTGAATTTCAACAAGACGTCTGCGCTGCATTTTATTGTAGTGCAAAAAGTCTCCAAAAGATGTCGTACTTTGTACGCTTCATATCTTTATTATGTCTAGAGTGAATTATCAAGAAAGCATGGTCCAGCAGTCTTGGAAAAAGCAGCATGTGGTTTAGAATTGCTAAAGCCATTCTGTTTAAAGATCGAAATTAAAACATAGCTACACACACAAAAAAAATGTAATAATATACAACATTTGAAAATAAAATAAATAGATTTATTTATTCAATAAAAATGTCATTAAAGCAACCGTTCAAGTATTTGAGACTGATTAGATTTACTATAAAAAATAAAATATTTATTTTTGGCCGAAGCTTATGATTAGTGGCCCCTCCCTGTTCTCCTTTGGGTGATTAAAAATGTTAATTAGGCCGATGAACCTCATAAGTAAACAAGGTGAAATTATTCTCTGTTTGTCTGCTGAACTCAAGTAAACATCCAAAATAGATAGGCTAAATTTAATTCAAGCTTAATATTGATTATAACTACCTTGAAAAAAAAAAACTATTTATTTATTTTTATTATTATGAAAAGGGCGGATTCTTAACGCACAGAGAGATGCTTACAATAACTAAAATGCCAACTCAAATACATGTTAGTATATATATTTTTTTACAAACCCTATGAGCTCAAATGTTGATTCTGTAACAAGTCACTTATCAGGGTTACAAATACATTCTTTGTTCCTGCACATGTACAATGTGAGCCCACACAGCGGAGCGGCGGGGCGGTGGTACCGGTAGACTTGTTGTTCCCCGTTGTCCGTACACACACTCCACCCACCCTGCGCTGATTGGATAGAAAAGTACCCCCGCTTCCATCACGGTGTTTCTGTTTTTCACCCTCACACTGGCCAGGGGAACGCCCATCTACAGGACCGGGAAAGTCACTTCAAACTGAAAAACACGCTGCATGGGTCTCAGACCATACAGGAGACGCGCGTGTGAGAGGAGATGCGCACACAGCCT
Source organism: Poecilia latipinna (assembly GCF_001443285.1). Lineage (NCBI taxonomy): Eukaryota > Metazoa > Chordata > Actinopteri > Cyprinodontiformes > Poeciliidae > Poecilia > Poecilia latipinna. Next base: position 102,486 of record NW_015114477.1, on the reverse strand, counting down.
AGAAGCCTGGCTCTGATCCTCGACCTGAAAACACTCTCGCGTAGCTAATAAGACACGTTGCGTCAGTTTTCCATGACAGATATAGGCTTTTTTTTTAAATGCTCCTTATGTCATAATAATCTAAGCGGATTCAGTTGTCTCGGAAACTGCTGAGCGCACTGGCTGGATGCGTTTGGGTGAACAGGTGGCGCAAGATCCAGCACTCTTAATTTGCCGGACGTTAAGCGTTTAATAGGATACCTGCTTTTAAGGTGGGTGAGAGTCGAGTGCGAAGTGTTTTTCTCCCTCCTCAGACAAGGCAATAGAGATGCCCGTTTTGGACCACGACATGGGAACGGACAACAGGACGCACGACGGCGAGACCTCAGACAGCGCCGACGATGAGAGCACCTTTTCGGGCTCCCTCGGCAGTCCTGCCCCGGACGTCCTCAAGAACTTTTACCACACCAAGCGCGTCGGGACCTACCTGATCGGGAGGAAGCTGGGAGAAGGGTCTTTCGCAAAAGTTAGAGAAGGTCTTCACACTCTTACGGGAGAAAAGGTAAGGCATGGTGGTGGATGAAAGTTACATCTCATTGCATGTATCTGTATGTTTGTTGTCAGATATAATGCTTGCCTGTTTTCAGTTTCTCTTGGCTTGTCAGTGCAAACATATATATATATATATATATATATATATATATATATATATACTATTGGAAGTCTTAAGAGCTTTTTCTTATGCTGTTGTATTGTTGGTGGTATATGGGCATTTAAAAGGGTCAAATCATAAATAATATTACAGAAATAAATTTAGCAGATAGATAATTACAGAAGACTTTATAGTCAGAGGGGTTAACCCAGTGGTACCACTGCTCAGCTCAGTTAATCAGTTGTACCTCAGAGAAAGTGGCCAGCTCTCCCTTTGTTAATGAGCTCATGTTGCATCGCCAGCTGTCGAGGTGCAGTGCATGCACAGTACCGAAGCTCCACCGACAATATTTACCTTACGTGTTTGTGTGTGAGAGAAAGGCTCAAACAGAGGAATGGAAAGCATCTGCTTTCCTGAGGCGTTGGATGGCAACTTGTGCGCTGCTTTGTCTGCTGCAGCTGGTGATCTCACCTTCTGCAGGCGCGCGTGGCTGCGATAGGGACGGAGAACAAAATTGTCTGGCCTATGAGGAAGCAAAGCCGCTACTTGCATATGAAATGACCTCGTTGATAAATGGGCTGCAGGGCTCATTGGGATTCTGCAAGCGCAGGGGTTTGAGATGGGCAACCATTGGCCGGTTGTTGCCTTTGTCTCCATCTCTTCAGATTTTTTTTTTCTTTTTTTTTTTTGGAGAACTGCCAGGAAAAAAATTGCATCTAAGAAAAACAAGCTCCTCTTCTGTTTCCTGCATGTTTCAACCTGTAAAACCTGTTTGTACCACTGTACTCTAACATGATATTAAATTGTTGAAAATTCATGTAATTATCTTGACCCCCTGTTTGTCCGTTGGTGCTCGCTCTGTTGCTCAGAGGAGAAAAAGCGCCTCTCCTCTCCCCTTTTCCCACCACTCTCTTTGTTTAGGATGATGCAAACAGTGGTAATCTCACAACCAAGCACAGCTCTTCATTTGAATAAAGGCATCCAACAAGAGCAGTTAGGGAGGGTGGGAGGGCAGGGCAGCAAGTTTGTCCAACCAAGAGGGTATGCCGGGGCGAAGGAAATGCATCAGGTCCTCCAGATTCCCTTTTTTAGCATCACTTGAAAGACGATATAGATTTAGGCATGAGAATGTAAAAGTGAAGAGAGGAAAACGATGGGGTCACCATGGTCAGGGAGGTAGGAGAGGTCACATGGGTGTGTTTTTGATATATGTAACCCACTTTCCCCTCCACATTCCCCCTGCAAGACCCCTCCTTTCTGTCTGAGGGGTGCCTGATAAACAACTGAAGCCCCCAAAAGCCCCCCGGCAGCATGCTCCCTTCCCCCTTGATATCCCACCCCGCCCTTCTCATATGCACTAATGTAAATGCATAGCCCCGATCCTAACCCGCCACATACATTTCCCCCAAGTGTAAACATGGGCCATCTTTAACTGTCGAGTGATGGCACGTGGTATGCGCAAAGAGTTTCTTCTGCAAGCCAGGTTTAATTAGTAACTGTAAAAAGGTTCTTCAGAGGGGAATCAATTATCAGAGCATAAAAATGAGCTGAAGGATGGTTGTAAAAATAAGCCAAAGGGCAGGAGAAAAGAGAGGACACTGTTGCACTGTGTCGCTAATGGACATGGTGATTTGTTCCACTTGCCATGCTGGTCCACGTCTGTGGACTCACTCTCCTTGAGATGATTTGTAATGTACGGCAACCATGTTCTTGAACTCAGTCTAGACAGGACACAAGGAGACGCTCAGGCAGAGAATGAAATATTTTTATTGAATGCAATTATCCACAAGGATCTGCCGTTGAACAGAGGACGCATCGTTTTCCATTTATGAGGACAACTTCAAGGATTTCTTAACAGTAACTCAAGCAGTCTTCCATTAAAACGTTCTAAGAGGAGAAATGAAAGGCAAAGAGTAGCACCTTTTACTACTGGTGTTGCTTCCATCATAACCTATCAAATGAGATTAACTTTAACGCAACGGGAAAGCAAATGGGGGGTAACTTTAACTGCCCATTTGACTTTGGCACCTTCTCAGCACAAAGGATAACGTTTGCTTTCCCTTTACTTTATTACGATTCTGTTACCTCTCTCACACTCACATGCCTCCCCTCTTAAGGGGATTGCATTACTCCACACCCTAAGAGCAGCTGCTTGGGAGAGGTCAGCGGCGAGTTATGTACCCAGCAGTAAAGATCAAGTAGCGTCATCACCTGTTACCCTCCTTGAAATCTAACCCTAAGAGACACACTAATATAGGAGGGTGCTTTTTGCTAACTACAACATATGGCACAGGGTTTAAGAGTCAACCTGCAGCTGCCAAGGCTTCAATAAGAATCTCTCCTCATCCTCTTACCCTTTCCCTTGTTTTTTTTTTTTTTTTTTTTCAGGTGGCGGTTAAGGTAATTGACAAGCGGAAGGCCAAGAAGGACTCATACGTGACAAAGAACCTGCGGAGGGAAGGCCTCATCCAGGAAATGATTCGGCATCCAAACATTGCACAGCTGTTGGACATCCTGGAGACGGAGAACAGCTACTACCTGGTGATGGAGCTGTGTCCTGGAGGGAACCTCATGAACCACATTTACGAGAAGAAGCACCTCGATGAGAGGGAGACTCAGAAATACATCCGGCAGCTGGTGCTGGCCGTCGAGCACCTTCACAGGGCTGGCGTGGTGCACAGGTAGGACAATGGACACAGAAACTGCCTGCTCTCCCAAGACTGAAAGTACTGTGTTGTTTTTTTGTGCTAAAGATTGCTTTCAACATGGGGCTTAGGTCTATCCTGTGCACATGAATACACAAGATCATCCAGATCTTGTGTATTCATGTGCACAGGATAGACCTGTGACAACTCGACTTGTACTTGTCGAGTTGTCATTCAAGGGTGTCTAAGAACTTCTTTAAATAAACTAAAAGCACTGGATATTCAAACATCGTGCAATAATCCAAACAGTGATTATCATCCTTAATAACTTACATTTAAAAGATGTACAAATTCAGAAATTCCCAGTTGTGCAAGAGATTGCATCATGTTGATCTTTTTAGTGGCTAAGATAACAATGACTTCTGTCATCTTTCATAAAAACTGACTGTGTGGGGTGCGGCAGTGGCGCAGTGGGTAGAGTGCACAACCCAAGTACAGAGGCCTTAGTCCTCGATGTGACTGTTAGGGGTTTGAGTCCCGGCCTGGTGGCCTTTGCTGCATGTTTTCTCTCCTCTCTCATACCCTTCTTACCTGTCAATGTACTGTAAAAAAAGCCCCCCCAAAAAAGAAAAAAACTGCAGGCAGTGACATTTCTTCTCTCCCTTTTTGTCTTGCAGAGATTTGAAGATAGAAAATCTCCTGTTGGATGAGCAGGACAACATAAAACTCATAGGTAAGGCATTATCAAATTGTCCTTTCTTCCAAAAGCACAGTCTGTACTCTATAACGGATTAATAATTAATAGTAATCATGTACCTATTTATTACTGATGCCTGGATGGTCACTGTAAATTTTCTCACCCTGAGTGCAATCGGAGCCTTAACGAGGTAAAGGGTTAAGAACAGCTAAACCTCCTGTTAAAAGGCTTATAAGCTTTCGCTGAGGCATTAATCTGGCTCTGTCTGTTTGTGCAAAACTGAGATATATAAACAACAAAAAAATCCTAAGAATGACACTTACCACACTCTCCCTCCCACTCCTTATTAGATTTTGGCCTCAGTAACTGCGCTGGCATATTGGGATACTCTGACCCTTTCAGCACCCAGTGCGGCAGTCCAGCCTACGCTGCTCCCGAGCTGCTGTCCAGAAAGAAATACGGCCCAAAGGTGGATGTTTGGTCCATGTAAGTTCACATTCATTCTTTAGAGTACGAATTCACCTATTGTTGTTTACTGCAACCTAAAGTTTTAAATATGCACTTTTTGTTTTACAGTGGAGTCAATATGTATGCAATGCTGACCGGGTCGCTCCCTTTCACTGTGGAGCCCTTTAGTCTACGAGCTCTGCACCAGAAGATGGTGGACAAAGAAATGAACCCTCTACCTCCTACCCTATCTACTGGTAACTGACATTTTCTAAAGACTGAATGCATCATAAATGCCAATTGTAGGTACCTGCTAATCAAACAAACCTTTGTTTTTGTTAATTGTTTTCTTGAACTTGTTTTCATTGGCCCTCTGTGCTTTCTTTGGAAAAAGAAAAACAAAACGACTCTCATCATTATCATTGGCTAGATGGAGTTGCACACACCCGCTGTTGCCAGCAGAAAAAATATTTCCGAAGAATTTCCTGGCGCAGCGACAGATTATGCGGTTGCATTTCAAAAGAATTTCTCTAAGGTAGAAGAGGGTGGGGGTACAGATAATACTAGAGGAACGAGTATCAAAACAAAACCACTGGAAGCATTGATGCTTGTCACTCTTTACATGTCACGACAGTGCTAATATTCAAATGAAGGATTGGCCCCACCACCTACTACTTATCGTGATGATTCAGTCTTAGAAATACAACACGGTGAAAAGAAGGAGGAGATTGAGTGCTGACATTGTATTGGAATATAAAGAGAGTGTAAAACAAGTAGGAAAGGTTTTGGTTTTGACTTCCATGTAAAAAAGACAAACTGATTGTCACAGGTAATTACATGTTTAACTGTCAGGAATCTTCACAGATTAGGACAGGCAGCGGTTGACAACACAGTATGATTTATTCTTTTTTTTTCTCCTTTCAGCTGCCATCTGTCTGCTGAAGAAGCTTCTTGAGCCAGACCCTCACAGGCGCCCAAATATACATCAAGTGATGACTGATTCCTGGTTGCAGCTGGCCAACAGGAACACAGGGGCACCTTATCGCAGCAGGTACACATGGACACATGCAGTGCCTTGCAAGCCTTTTCACATTCTGTCACATAACAGCCACTGTAGTGTGCTTCTGAGGGGGAGAGATGTTTTGTGATAAGCCAACACACAAATCAGTACATATTGTGAATAAACACTTATGCATTAAATGGTTTGTAGATTTAATATAGTTTGTAGGACTAGCTTTCCACTGCAAGTAGAGACTGACAGTTTTGCCCTTTCCTTTGTGCGACAGAGATCAGGCTCAGTCAGACTGAAAGAAAAGCATCACACAAAATTTCAAGTCTTTCCAAGAATTCTCATGTAGATTTAAGTAGAGGTCATTCTCACACATGAAGAATGTTCATGTGTGAGAACACATGAACATTGACTTCCATGTAAAGACAAACTGATTGTTACAGGTAATTACATGTTTAACTGTCAGGAATCTTTACAGATTAGGACAGGCAGTTAATTTAACCTTAACTGAAAGGTTAAATTCATTCCCCAATCTTCTGCAATCTCTTACAGGTTCTTTTGTAGAACTGCAAAAAAAAAAAGAAAAAAAAAGTGAATAACCAGCACTCCAAAATATACAAAGGTTTTAATGTGTTTGCACACATTAAAACCTTCATATATTTTGGGAGTGCAGGCAATTCACACTTTTTTGCAGTTCTTCAGAACTGGGTACCCATTTTTATTTTCCTGTTTTTAGGTACACTGTAATTGTGTGGGCACTATGTTCTTCTTCTTCAGTAAAAGTGCTCTGAATTTAGCACCACACATCTTCAAACCCCAACAAACTTTCCTGTGCTCATAAAGAAAAGCCTCCCTGCAGCATGATCTGTCACTATAATTTTTCAGTGAGCACGTTGTGTTCACTGTGTTTTCTGCTATGAAATGATTTGCATATAATCCAAAACGTTACCCTTTGTTTGCTCTATATGCAAAACATGCTGCTCCACATTTTTGCTATGTCACCTGCTTGATGGTAAATTAAAGCAAGAAGTTATTTCACTTTCCTAAAGGCTAGATTTATGGAAATGCACAATTAATAGATTTTCTGCTTACACATTCTCCCACATGAACTGTGGATCTGTGCAGTTCTACCAGAGTTAGGATGGGCGTTTTGGCTGTTTCTCGGATGAATGCGCCCCTTGAATAGTGCTTATTTGAGAATCATTTTTCAACATATTTGCAGATATTCTACCTTTTTTCAGCCAATCATAAAAAATCCCAATAAAGCAAACTGTAGTCCATAAAACTAAATGCAAAAACTGAGTGGGGTTTTCATGAACTTCCAATGCCTTGCACATTTAAAATATTTGCATGTTCAGATAGTAACTGTGCAGACAGTAAGCATAGTGTTACAGGATAACACTAATCTGGCCTCTATTTTTTTCCAAGAATCCACATTGAAGAAATAAATCAAGCAGTTTTGCTTCATATGACGGAGAAGATGGGGTACAAGCACAGCGAAGTGCTGAGCGCTGTCCTCACCAACCGTGCCTGCCACACTCTGGCTGTCTATTTTCTTCTCAACAAGAAAATGAAGAGGCTCTCCAAAGAGTATCGGGTGAGTGTGTCGTAGCTAACGCCTGAAACACAGAGAAGCAATCTAAACTTTTCTGCATAGTGCAGGTATTTTTATTTTTTTTTTTGTTTGTTTTGTTTTTTTGTTTTTTTTTTAAATTCTGAGACAGTTGAAAAACCTGCGTGGCCAGTTCTGAGAATCTTCCGCACCATTTTTGTGTGTAGGAGAAGCAGATGCAGGAGAAAAAGAAGCTAGAGAAGCAACAAACAGAATACTATCAAACACAGTGGAGGAAGCACGTCGATAAACTAACCATCCCTCCAAAACAGACGCCCGTCTATCTCGCTGTTAGCAAAGGACAGAACAAGGAAAAGAAACACAAAACAGGTAAGGATTTGTACTATTTAATGCAAAACATGTGCATGAATAAACTGTATTCACATAAAAATGAAAAAAGATATTGATTGCATGATTTTATTTCTATTTTTTTTACATAGGGTAGGTTGACTGAGCATGCATCTTCATGTACAACCGCCTGTCTCACACAACCACACTTACCTCTTCAACCCACCCTTCATCCCCTCCTATATCCTCTCACCCGTCCATCCATCCATCCATCTACCTGAAAATAACATCTTGGACAAACTTACAGCCATTTGTGTTGCAAATGCACAAGCACTTTATTTTACTCTAAACACTGTTCTGATGTCTGACATAATATGAATGAGAGACAGCGTAGCACTGAGGAATATAAATTTGTATAAAGCTGCACTGAAATTATATTTGGAAGAAAAGTGTGTAAAGTGAAGAGGCATGTGAGCACCTGGGGCAAAGCTAAAATTTAATCTCCTTTTTACAAGTTGTTTAACTTTGGGAAGCGCTGAGAAAGCCCATAAGGTGTTCTTGATCCCGGAAATAAGGATAGGCTAGTACTGACGAGGTTAAAACTGAGTCAGGTAGTTCTTTACGTTGGCTCAGTGCATGCTGTCACATAAATGAGATGACATACTACCTAGACACGCAGGTCATAAATTATGTGTTGTTCAGGTGTGTTATTTTTATTGTTCACCTGTCTCTACAGTACCTACAGAAAAAAAAAAAGATTGTACAAGAAAATTCCAGCCATGGGAACTAAAGGTACACCTTTTCTTTCTTCAGGTATTCTAAGAGCGTTAGCGGTAGGACATCGCAAGTCACCTCTGGCACCTCCAGGCACAGTTGCATCATCATCCATGGAGTACCTCGAGATTCATCCCCTTTTCCCCAACACTCCACAGCAGCGGAGGCGCTTGGCCACTCTCCCGCCGGTCAACACAAGTCCAGAACATAACATCCCTGCTCCACCAGCGCCGTCACCAATCGGCATGCACTCTTTTGGTTCCCTTTCGAAGGCCGAACAAATTGAGGACACACCTTCCACACCCTGGTACAAGCTGACCAATGGGACTCTGTCACCACCACGCCACGTCTCTGCCTTCCAGCCCGACTCCTCTTACTTGAAAAAGGCCACCATCCCCAGTCCCCCAGTCCTGATTTCCAACCCACAGCCCAAGAAGAATTTGTCATCGGATGGGTGTGGCTCCTCCGACACAAGTGGAAGCCCCTCTAGCAGTGTTGGAAGTCCGCCAGGAGGCTCAGCATTTATGCCACTGAAGTCTGCCTTTAGCCTAATTAACCCCAACTCGGCATTCAGCCCTCCATCCAACAGCGCGAGCAGCGATCCTGAGAGCCCAACACATCGCAGCAAGCTTCCCTCTGTGGCCAAAGGACTCAAGAAGAAAGTCCCACTGCAGCCTTTTACATTCCGACCGGAACAGTTCATTGAGGAAGTTGTTTCTCCACCTCCTTATCCAATGAAAACTCTGATGTGTGCTTCAGGTGCACTGAAGACCCTCTGCTGAGGGATTGGGGGAAAAAATGAAAGGAACATTTGGGCCCCTCTCAACAGTTTGTAAAAGTTGGAGAGGTCTTCCAGAGCGGCCTTTTGAACTGTGAACTGCCCTTTTATTCCAACTGAGCCACTTTTCACTTCAGTATGAAAACTAGACATGGGCCGGTATGAGATTCTCACTGTACGATAACCTTCAGTAGAGACACTACATTCTAGTCAAGGTGTTAATTATACAGGCTGACTGTTGCTTGTCAAGTGCAGTTGTCAAACAGCAGTTGTTGACCTAATAACAGGTAACACACCCTTTTTGTTTTTTTTTATGTAACTCGGGGTGGTTTTTTTTTTTTTTTTTTTTTTGTAACAGCAAATTCTTCCAAATTACAGAATTTGTATCTTCTTGAAAGTAAGGACATCTGTAGAGGCCTTCTTGTACTCAGCTGACCATCATTGTTCAGCAACAGGTTGGGGAGGAAGGAAAGACCAGAAAAGGACTTTGAGCAGTAGGAAAAAAATATGATGAAAAAATTCAAACCTTGTTAGTCATTGAATGTAGTGACCGGCCCATGCCTAATTAAAAAAAAAACATGGAAGAAAAGGGTGAAAACGTACCATTTTACCTCTAGAGTATTGTGTTATTACATAGCACTATACTCTTGTGTTATTACACAAACCTCATCTTGAGAATGTCAAGGTGAGATTTGAAATGGATCCTCTCCGTGTCCTAGACACACAGTGAACTTGGGACGTCTTGTAATACGGGCCTTGACGACTAATGCGTACACTCACACCTACACACACACACACAGAAACAAAACCCTGTAATATAGACAGTTTGAAGTACTTTGTTTTGCAATATTGCTTCATCTGGTTTGAGAGCAAGCCGCAGACTGATTCACACCAGCTAACAGGACCCGACTCTTAACCCTAACCCTGACTTTACATGTGTAAATGTTGTTGTCTCTGTAGAAACTGTGTAATATAGCCACTGACTTCCAGCCAGCTCGCACTGTAGCCGGACTGCTGGGAGGGGAAAAAAAAAAAAACAACTCACTGCACTATTACTAAATACCAAAACCTATAGGAAATAAATGTGCTGACTATCTTTTACCTCACTGCATTAATCGTGCATTTTTGCATACTGTAGTGACAGTCAGGTCTGACACACCTGTCTGTGTAGGATGTGTCTAAGTGCTGACTTTAGATTTAACACAATAAAACTACATAGGGACCAACGGTAGAACCATAAGCTCACTTTTTTATAAACTCGTTATCCATCAGTGATGAATTACACTTCATATCTTTTTATACACAAGTATTAACTCATCAACAGAGAAAGTCATACTTATGGATCATTTCACAGCTGAACACACCGGTTTGTAGTCAGTAAAATAAAATAGAGCATCAGAAGCCTTATTAAACTTAACCACCTCACTGAAACACTGAGGGATTTAAAGTGGGAACAAGTGCTACTCGTGTCACCTAACAACCACAAAAGAAGTAACTCACCTCCCTTTGTCTTAATGCTGTAGTTTGTGCAATAGTCTTAAGTGTTTAACTGCAATGATGAGTTTTTGCCAAGAGCTCTTTGAGCGTGATGTGAACGTTGTTTTTTTTGTAAATAGCTGTCTTAAATGCCCCTGTTCCCTTCACGTTAGTAGTTCAGTATAGGAAGAATTTTTAAAAAATGTTTATGGAAATGACCTTTTTACAAAATAAAAAAAAATAAAATAAAAAAAAGATAAGGCTTCCACAGGCACAAGGGAATTTTTTGCCTCTCTATTATTAAATACTGAAAAGTTGCATGAATTGAACTGTAATGTCACCATTTGAATTTATGTCTTTGTAACTACTTTTTCTTTTTGAAACTGAGATTGTTACAGATATGCGGGGGTCTTTTGTAAGATTTTTTTAATGGATTGGTTTGAGTGTCAAGAGATTTCTATGCTGTATAAAGTATTTTAAATATCTATACTGAACGCTTCGTGTCTGTCTGGTCTTTTGAATTGCACCAGTGAACTGCGTGGTGTGTCTGAGGTAATAGCGTCTGCCCTGAAATTGTGGAGATCACATTCTTTCAATTCAAAACCAAAAGAAAAGTATGTTTACATAACGCAGTCCAACAGCTTTGAGAATTGGATCACAAATTACTCACTGCACGCAAAAGCATTCAGACTCAGTGAACTTTTTCACATTCTGTCACGTTACATTGACTTCACTATTTTATTGGAGGTTTGTCTTTAAAAACAGTGTGATGTTGCCACCACCAGGCATCACGGCATTTTGTAAATAGGCCAAGAAGGCGGAGAATGTTGTATAAAAACAAATCAAGCAAGACACTGTAAGTTTGTGATGTCTTTTCCTTCTTTTAGGAAAAGTTAATGAGGCCTTGCTTCTCTGCTATGGAGGGAGCCATATTTCTTTCCAAACACGTTGTGTCGTTTTTTTCTAACATGTCATGCACATTTCCCACGAGACAACTCGATAATGGGCAAAAAAAAAAAAAAAAAGTTAGGGGTGGGGGGGGGGGGACACTGAAGCAACAGCTGAAGGACCCTTACAAATGATACCCTCACATACCATTATCCCCCTCCCTTTTCAACGACACCAACACACACACACACACTACAGACGCTAATCTACTCAGCTGTGGCCACCTCTCCCTCCCCCTCCCTTATAATAAACATCTCTGGGTGACACTGCCATGTCGAGACAAAGAGGAGGACTGGGAGGGGGGGGGGGGGCCTCCTCAATTCGGGAAAAAACCATTTACAGGACGACACAAACAGGGATGTCTGATTAAATCTGCGTGGCTAAGCTGATAGAAGCGGAGGGACAAGAGTGGCCCTAAAATGCATTAAAGCCAGAGCCCTTTGTTTATCACAGACAGGCGGACTGTTGGTCAAAATCCCCCAGAGGTCTGGTGTCACAAGCAGCCTGTGGGCATGAATACGCCAGCTTAAGAGGGATAACACAGGACATGGACAGAGAACCTGAAGTTCGGTGATGGTCTCGTCACACCTGTGTGGAACCATATGTTAACAAAGAATTATTATTTTTTTTAACTTTGTGGATTAAATAAAAGCTTATAATAACAGCTTTATTTTCCACCAACGTGCTTCCAAGTAAAAAGTGTCCACTGTAGACAACAACACTCCTGCTTCAGTTTTCAGACGACATCTCCGTGGGATACTTTGGTTTTTGTTCTGGAGTTCATACACACAGTTTACACCAAAACACATTCCTCTCCGGGACAAAGAATTCTGAATTTTCCTGAATGAAATGATGGCTGGACATTACTAAGCTGTGTATACTTGCATTAAATGTCTGAAAACTGGCAGAAACTTGGACATTGCACTCAAGGGTGAATCCGACACGTGGAGGTCCACAATTATTTTCTTGATATCAAGAGACGCAAGAGAGCAATACATTTGAGGTGTACTAAATATCATACAAGGCTATGGATATTATAAATATCTTTTAGAAAGAAAGAAAGATAATCGTTCTTATTTAAGCCTCTGAATAGGAGGAGTCAAAGATTCTCCCACTCATTCCTCTGGCATTTAGGAAAAAGCTATGTTGGAGATCCCAAGTGACAAAAAATAGGAAACATTTAATGTTATTAAGACAGTTGGAAAAAGAAATGATATTTATCTCTTTTCAACTTTTTATATCTAGAAAAGTATATTATAAACATGTCATTAAAAACAATATCAGTCCACCGCCAGTAATACATTCCAATTAATTCAAATATAAAATCTTTACAGAGCACAAAACTGGGAAAAAAAAACTGGTGTTAGTAGGTCTGTCATGATAACAGATCTTGTTGGATGATAAACTACCTCAGTAAATATTGTTGTTTTGAGACTATTTGCAAGTTATATGTTAAACACGGCATCCAAAAGCATCAAATAAAACGGAAATTTAAAAAATGCAAACAGCTGAAACTGTAAATAAGATGAATTATGATGTCTCTAAAGAAAATTCCCCTTCAAAAAACATAAGAATGAAAATTATTGAGCTCATTTTCACTTTAACATGTGATTAATTGATTAATTGCATATTGCGGCAGGCTTGGGTGCTATAGCCCCAAGTGTAATTTATCCTCCTGAAATCACTGGGAATAAATTTAAAATGCCTCCTGGAGGATTGAGCTGCCGTGGTTGTAATGATTACCAGCCAGCTCAGTTTACTTTAATATCCATAAATCAATCTCACTGGTAATCAAAATCCCATCTTCACTCAGATCTTCAACAAGTCCCTGTGAGGTTTTTGCTTCAAACGCTCCACCATCATCCAGGTCTCCAAGAACTGCATCCTCACAGGCGTAAATGACTACAGGCTTGTCACCGTATGACTATGGTTTTGAAATTCGGTATTATATTTATTGATATAAATTTGTTATAAAAGAATTACTGATTGCACTTTAAAAATTAGGTAAATTTGTGTTATTAAAGGTAAAGTTTAAACAGTAATGATTTCTTGGTTAATGTCAAGTTGTCATAACAAAGACATTTTGAATAATGTCAGCTTTGTAATAAAAGTGTCATAATTTACCGAATGATGCTTTATTACAACAGACATAAATATTCATGAAGGCTTATTCATGTTCATGACAGGTGTTATGTCATGTTTATGACAGTGTAATGACAGTCTTATTCACCCCCCCTTCAAATAAAGTGTTACCAATAATTTATAGTTATAATTACCCATTCATATAGACAGAGAACAGTTGTGATAAGACCACTCTGTAGTCCAAACTCAATACTACCATTATTAACCTTTTGAGGACATTCAGTGATAAATGTTATTGTATTTATTTTAATGTCTCTAAAACGTATATTTTAATACAGCTAAATACACATGTAAAATCTATAAACAGTTAAATGTAGACGTTTGGACACTAAGCTGTTGTGCAAATACATGTTTGCGGTTGTATCATGCATTCCTCTTTGGTGCTTTCATGCACATTAGAAAGGGGTGCTTATATGGAAATTAGAAAGTGGTGTTTGTAATATGCAAATTAGAAATACTCTGAAAAGGCTGACCCACATGTCACATGTACATCTGAAAACAGTTTGCATGTGCAGCTGTTTTCATACAGCACTAACAGAGAACATGTTTGATTACTTCAATGATTACAAAATGGTGAACAATGTCTGGATGGAAGAAGTTGCAGTTAGAAAGCCTTTCAACTGGTAAGAACATGCATGTGTAAAATTAAGTTGAATACCTTTTTTGTCTTGTTTTGATCATAAAATGAGATAATTCATCAACTTTTATTTTAAATAACCAAAAGTGGTATTGTTAGGTGAGTAGGTGAGTATTAATATATATATATATATATATATATATATATATATATATATATATATATATATATATATATATATATATATATATATATATATATATATATATTTAGAATTTTTAAATATTTCCTTAAGTGAAAACAAACATGAAGAAAAGATTAGAGATTATGTCTTCAACAGTGAGTTGCTAATCCAAGTACATTCTCAGAAATCAGTAATCCACACTGATAAGATAAAGAAAAAATAATTTTCCTCTATGCAAAGATTATTTTAGAAATAATCTGCCAAGAACAGGTCATGTTGTAAGAGTAATCCAGCAGCAAACTAAGGAGAGTGAGCACTAAGTTCATAATCTTTGAAATGACATTTTGACTTGTCAAAGATGTGAAAAAGACAGGTACACATTAAAAAAAAATAAAAAAATTCTGAAAAAATTCCCTGTTAGAAAAAAAGAAATTCCATTTTATTTTACCTTTAGACATTGAACACATTAATGTGAGGCATCTTCTGCCAGAAAAGGACAGTAATGACAGTGCCATTCACAAAGCGATACGACACCGCCACATAACGGGATGTCGTTCCTTTTTCACGTGTGTGTAAACTGTCCACTGCTGTCCAGCAGGACTTTATTTCTCTCAATCTGTTCAGGCTTAGATCCCGATGACACTAATCCTGTTTTCTGCCTCCTCCCTCGTCACACATCCACGCGCACACCGGGGTGTCACTGGCAATGGGACGAGCCTTTGTGTCTGAGAAAAACATTAGATTAACCTGCTCCACGGCGACGGCAGCAGAGGATGCTCTCGGGCGGAGGAAACATGACCACACCGGGTCTTTAGAAGAGGGGCTGCGCTGTGTTCTTGCGTGCAGGTTTAGGTTGGACAGGAGAGAGTGAGTGCACGGCGGGTTACCTGGCAGACACGACTGCACACAAAGATGTGGGAGGAAATAAACAAGCAGATGTTTTCTAATGAAGCAGGGGGCTTTGAGCACTCAGAGGGGATTTGGGTTATTCTGTCAGACTGACTGATGAAGGTGATTAATGAAACAAGAAGGCTGATGCACAGGCTTTACGGACTCATTGTTCAATAGGCACAGAACAAAAGTGAGCTAAGTTTCTCAAAGGTTAAAGATATAGCTACCCCTCTGATTAATTTGAGAAATCCAAGCACCATGTGAAGAACTTAACTGAGCTGCAACTAGTCGACTAATGACACCAGATCGTCTTAATCACTTCAGCTGCAAACACATGTTGAACAAGCCGCCGTGTTAAGGAAACACAAAGGGGATGAATCAAGTCAAATGTTTAGCCAGGTTCCCCAAAGATTTGGCTTTTTACCTGCATTTTACTTTAAAATATGTTAAAGTTTCCTGTACATTGGTTTGGTTATAAATAAATAAATAAATACTTTTCTAGGGTTCTCTGTCCTTTTAACACAGATTTTCAAAGTGTGAAGAAATGGCTTAATAATTAGTTTTAGGATTGTATTTTAAATAAAATCATAAGAACAGCTAAGTCCAATATTAAGTATTCTTTAAATGTTCTTTCTGGAAGCAGTAATAGTATGTTGGAGTTGCTGAGCTGACTTGGATCTGATTGAAAATCTGTGGAGCTAGAAGAACATTAGGGTGACGGCAAGGAAGCCTTCCAGATTCACAGATTTGAAGTTGATCTTAAAAGTTAAACCATCAAAATACCAAAAGAAACCCACAAAAAGCTGTCCAACAACTGGAAGCTGGTCTTGATGCCTGCAATATGGATATGTTTTTCTTGAATACAAAGGGTAAAAATCACTTTAGATATACAAACTTTCAGTAAAATGTAATTAAAATGGTTTCCCCCAAAACTTGATACATCATATGGAAATATATTTGTTTTATTTTCAAATGAAGTATTGATTGAATTAAGACATGTTTTAAACTAGACCTAAAACTGGGCAAAAGGAAGGAATGAAAGAAAATCAGATGGAAGTAAATATGGAGAGACAGATAGGTGGATGGATGAATAAACAGATGGAGGGATTGACAAATAGGTGGATGGATGGATGGTTATTGGTAAAATGAACAAAAATGGGGAAAAAAATAAGAGGAACTGGAAAAACAGGTTTTCCTAGATTTTTCTCAACCCCTTATCATCACCCTAATCTTTTGTTCACTCCACAAAATCTATTTACAATTGCTTGCAACTTATCCATCAAAAAAATTAAAAGCAGATTCTATACATTTCAAAACAGTGTAGAAAATCTGACTAGAAGAAACTGAGAAGTGCTCACAATCTTCTCGTAAAACCAGTGTGTTCATTGCCAGGATTGGGCTGTTAGAGGGTACAGGAGTGGTATGGTTCACACCGGCTGTGGCAAACCAACAGTTAACTCAGGAACGGGTCATAAATCAACCTGAGCCTGGCGAGCCACAGCACTTTATCAGAGGTAAATTTAAATATAAAACTGTCAGCCTGGGAGATAAAAACGGGCATTTTTGATATTATAAGCAATGCTGACAAACCCCAAACATATACCCCTCAATTACTCTCCACCAGAGCACAAAACACCATTAGATTTAGATTTTTTTTGCTGATAAAATAAACATTTATTTTTTTTCTCCGCAGCCTGCAATAATTTTAAATGTGTATGAAAATTCAGCATATCCTAACTTGGCAACACACAGGTGGCACTCCTTGATATGTTTTTTCCCCTCAAAAACAAGATCTGAAATTCAATCAAAGAGCACTAGAGAGCCAATAGGATCTCAGTGTCTGTGGCAGCAGCAGCACCAGCCTGGGTTGGCCATTGGTCGGCTGTTTCACACAGGAAGGGATGTAATTGGTTGCCAGCGCACCAAGGCTTCATTGCCTCCATGGCAACATTGCTTCCTTATTGCTTAGGGAAGGTGAAAAGGAGGGAAGGAGGGGAGGCGACTTTCACTCAGACGGTACCTCTGCATTATTCATCCTTTGTCCCCGTGTGCTGGTAGAGTGTGTGTGAATGCACTGACTGACTGATGTGTGTGTTTCTATCTTGGTTTGGGTGGCAGTGATTGGTTGAGACGTTAGGGGGTGAATAAGGTGAAGCCAGTGCAATAATTGCACCCAACTGTGCAATGCATCCAGCAACACCATGTCTATATATAAAACAACTAAATGAGCTCTGGGGCCATTTAGGGAGCCACTCACTAAGATGCTGACTAACTTTAAAAAGCACAGTTTGAGTTTTTTGAGACTTAGTACTCTGAATTTTAAAAATGGGACACATGCAACATTTTTTTATTTACTTATTTGCTTTGTTTAAGGGGGGGGTGCAGCATACATCTGGACTGCCGACTGGATTCTGACTGGCAGGAGCGCAGTCAGCGGACGCACACCTGGGCTCATCTTTACACCATCACCAGAAACAACAAAAACAACCACCACGCGGTTTGTTTGTTGTTGTTTTGATTCCTCCAACATCCCCTCCCCACCCCACAGCAGTTGAGGGTGGGGAGAACTGGAGGGAGGGAGAGAAGAAAGAGACACGGGTGGAGTCAGAGCAGGAGAAAAACATCACACAAGGATTAGTGTTAGGTGGGTGGGAGGAGGGTGGGGGGTCATTCAGGACTCCTCCCTCTTCATATGTGTTTTGTGCATGAGCAGGGAGAAAAAAAGGGAGGGGGAGCAGCAACGCCTATTGACAGGCGTGTTGGCCGGCGAGCTGGCTGGCTGCTCCTCCGGCAGCGGATGCGGTGACGAGATGGCAACAGACACCCAGCGTAGCACGTGCTCTCAGTTGCCATCGCAACCTGCCCTTGGATACAGCATGCTGGTTGGCCGTTTCTAGCTGTTGTTGTTGTTGTGCGAGGCTGATGAAACCTCGTGGATGAGGGAGGGCGAAGCAGAGCCGCGTGGAGCCGCTTTCCTGCTCCGGGAGAAAGTGTTGCCAGGCACATTAGAGGTCAGCCAGTAAACAAACAGAGAGGCATTAATAAATTAATCATCCTAGCCACCAGCGACCCTCGAAGAAACTTGCCATTTAGCCCTCATCTCCAAGAGAAACAAAGCAAGATGAGCCCCCTGATCCTTTACAAACACTTGGGCAAAACAAGAGGAAGCAGTTGAAAAGATTATTTCAAGAAATCAAACTGGTTTGGTTTGTCACTTGAAGTTAGCAAAACTTTTATTACACAAGAACAGCTGGACAACCGAAAAAGCTCAAGAACAACAATGAGACAATGCAACAAATGAAAAAGGTGCTTTACAAATGCTTTCATTATGATCACTTTCTGCTTTAATAACAAACAAAACATCCTGGGTAAATCTGCAAGCTTAAAAACGCTACACACTCGAGGAACAGAACAAAGAGGAAACGAAGAGTGTGTGGCCTCAAGTGGTCAGATCAATACCGCAATTGTGCTGAGTGTGCAGCCCGGCTGATGACATCCTGGACAAATAAACATTCTGCTCATGGCACGCATTTATTCTGCACCGGACCCACAGAGCAGACGCTGCGAGCCGCAAGGAGCCGAGGTGGCAAGATGATTGATTACAAGAGCAGGCAGTCTTTGTTTCACCGCTGGTTTTTAGGACAAAGCCCAGCAGACGGTGTATGTGTGTGCAGCTTTACGTTCCTGTGTACAAGGTGTAAAGGGGAAAAAATTTTCTCCGGGAAAAAAAAAAAAAAAAAAAAAAAAGTGGCTGATATTAAACTTCAGAGCTGGAGGCATTTATGCATAAACACGTGCACAAGTTGAGACAATAAAATCTGTAATTTGCAACACCTGGGAATAAACAGCATCACAGATGACTTGACGCCCATCGTCGTCAAGCCTCGTCGCATTCCTCCTTAAGGCCCGCTTCGATCTCCTCCAGCCGCTGTGCCATGGACACGACGAGCATTTTCATCTGGAAACATCGGGACCGGGTAACGGAGAAAGACAGACATTTTATGGTGTTTGCAATCTCGGGGCGAACAGCAAAAGAGAGGGTGGTGAAACAAATGGATGGAAGTAGTCACAGCGGGGCAACAAACGAAGAGGGAAACTGGACAGGTGGGGAAATGAAGAGAGCAGAGACAGAAGGGAGGAGAAGAGATAATTAGACAAAGGTGCCAGAGAAGAAGAGGAGGGGATGGGTGAGCAGGAGAAGGGTGGGGAAACAGGTCAGCGAGAACAGCAGACGAAAAACTCATTTAACTGTCGACAGAAAAGATGGAGTACAACTACAGCAGAAGAGGCAACAAATATCAGACACAGAACAGATCAAATCTGTGCTGATATTTACACTAGCTTAACAATTCAAGAACTTATCTATATTTTACTTAGAAAATAGATTGGGAGTTTAACTTTTTGGTAATTTAAGATATAACGGGCAAGAAGCAGTCCAAAGTATTTCTGGCTCATAGATTCTGTTTAGCAGTGTCTCTTCTTTGGTACAGAGAACCACTGATGGGGCTGAGCTGAAGTTACCCTGGAAACTACAAGACTTGCCGTTTTCCATCCATCAGAAAGTATTCATGGGTCAGTGCTTCTCTGATAGTGCTCATCTCCTTTATATCATTTTGCTTATGCTACTCAGTCTGATTCATCTCTATTCTTGCCACATGTTTGATCAGCATGAGGAATTCTTGCAAAGTCCCTGACTGCATCCAATCAGCCTTAGTTGGGAAACTTTTTCATCAACTGGAAAACATACGACTGTGACTGGATTTTCATCAGAACTACAACTGAATCAAACTCTGATATCAAAGCAACACATGACAATCTCATTGGATTTTGTTGGAGTGAATTAGATTCATTTTGATTTGGACCAAATTGGTCTTCATGTACCTGGGTATGAATTAGGCCCATTTCTCACTGAGAAGACATGCATTATGAACTGGCACTATAAAAATAGAAATCATTTTCAAACTCTTGTGTAGCTTTAAAAAAAAAAAAAGCTAACAAGTGCCCCTTTAAAGTTTTAATTTTATTTTAAAAAATCTTAAATTGTACTTGAGTGAAGGACTGACAGATCATTTGGCAGATTAAAAGAAGGTGAAATAAACACAGTACTTACAACATACCCAAGTATTTAATCAAAGTTGCACTGAAAAATCTAAACTCATCATTTTCCTGTATTAATTTTTGATTGTCTCCCCATGATTGTAAAAAGTAAAAACTTCCTAACGTTTTGATTATATTTGTAGATTTCAAATAATGCCACACATTCTTGATGCAAGACTTATTCCAGCATATATTTTAATGCATCAACAATTAATAATAAAAAAAATCTAATCAACAGCCTATATAGATAAACATGTCAACAACAGGCTCAATTGTAGATTTAATCTAAATTTCCACCTCTCATATTTCATTACGGTGTACTAAATGCACCCTTTGTCTGAATGGCAAAGATGTCATTGTGTGACATTAACTTTGCAATGTTCAATGTTCTTGTTTTGGCAAAAAACAAAATCTAATTAAAAGTGAGAACTGCTCAAGTAAACGACAGAAAGTTGGCATGGTGTTTAATTACAGTCTCTGTGTGCACATAAAGACGCATCTGTTGATCCAACAAATGCATTCGTCTTCAGGGCAGTGTGACCTGTTTCCAATTCACGTGCATAAAAGATAAAATCTCACTGTACAATGAGCCGACTGCCAAGTGTGGGATGTTCAAAGGGGTGAGATAAGCGCAATAATGTTCCAGATATTCATTAAGTTGAAGCAACAAAGACACTTCATCATAAAAAACTGTGTCCCTTCAACAAAGATTCCTCAACACGCTCTCCAGCTATTGTGCCCAAAGTGCTGGAGTGTGGGAGGGCTAGCAGGTACTCCTGCACACTACCACCACCTACTGGACAATTAATGTTTCTGCTGTTTTTTTAGGAGGAAATTTCCTAAACAAAGGGTGATTTGGATGAATTCAGAAAACAAACACACAATCAAAGAACATGTGGAAGAAAATAAAATGCAAGCATGACAATAAAACATAGAAGATCATTAGAGCTACAATAAACAGACAACTTTAAACAGCAGTGATTTTGGATGTTAAAATGAAGAAAAGATGCAGAACTTTGCTCCTTTGAGCGAAGAAAATAACTTGGGAGGTTAAAATATGAAAGTGTTTTTTGGAAGGTGACACGGGTCGGCAGATGAGGTAATGTCTGATATCGGAGTCTGCCCACTATGGGGGAATGGGTTTACCGGAACAAAGCTGATGTCATCCTTATGCTGTAGTACAACCTGTGCATTTAGAAAGCCTCATCAGGAGAAGAATACAACTCCACACTGGACGACTCCAGCCAAAACTGCTTTAACCTGCTGCTCAGATTTCTATTTTCCACTTCAATATCAGATAGATATTTATTTTTTATTTATCAGACAGCACAATAATTTTAAGACAAATAACAACGCAATCTAATACAGATGTATAGATGTTAATCTTGACAACAAGCTTTAAGGGAAGACAGAGTGCTAATTTCACAATTTTTACATCCTGATAGAACTACGTGAAGGAAGGCAGACAAAGAGCAGCAGACGCAATAAATTACCTCTGCCAACTGTTGTTCAACATTGTGCCTGTACTCCAGTGTAACCAGCTGCTCTTTGGGGCCCTCTGCTGCCAACATCTGGCCTCCAGAGCCGAGCACATAGCTGAAAAACACACAGGGTGTGAAATTATCTGGATACATAACATCACTCACATGGCTGCAATACAACGTAAAATTGACATATGATCAATAACAATGAACTATTCTACAAAACTGGTTTTATTGTTTCAAATATAAACAGAGCGTTAATGTGAGGATTCCTAGTCTAATGCTGCACAACTAATATGAATATATTAGAAGTGAGTAACGCCACACATTTGAGGTCACTGAAAACAGGGCTGCGGGTAAAAAAAAAAAAAACATCTTAGAGAAAATATCAAACACCACAGCGTAATTTATTAGCATAAACTAGCAAGAATATGATTGAACATAATTAAAATCTGGTAATAATTCAAAAAAGTGTTTGTGCTCATCAGTCAAAATTGAAAAGCAAGAGTAAGCGGTTATTGTCTTTGGGCTCAATATGGCCTCATCTTACAATCAATTTTTACAATTTGTGGCAACACTAGAAAAGATGCAAAAATAGTTGAAGTAGCATAATTTCCCACCGAAAAATAAAATGCAACCTTTAGTTTAAGAGCATTAATTCACAGAAAATAAATCATGTAAAAATATCTTTTTTTGATGTTTTTTTTTTTTTTATTTTCTATTCAGAGACCTCAAAGTTGATTGTTTAATAATGTTTAAATAGTAATCCACAATTTTCTGTTAGCTTTGAATATAAATGACTTAATGGCCTTTACTGTTATGCAATCTTTGAAAAACAAGCCAACATGAAAATCAATTACAGCATGTGTATTTTAATCATATTGTAAACATTATTCATTTCATAAAAGTTTCCCTCTTAACCAATAGTAGCTGGAGTGGAGCATTTGTGTTTTCCATCATTGTTAGTCGTTAGATTTGCTTATGTGTATTGTGTTTATTTGTGTTAGTAAGTAGATCGCAGTTTGATTATTAGTAACTACAATTTTTGATTAGAGCAATTACGAGTACTCACTGACTTTTCTTTTACTCAATAATTCAAGTGTTCACTTTAGTGTTGATCCTTTATAAATTATTATCTTGAGAGATATACAGAAATCTTCTTGCTTCATTTATTTGTAAATAGAGAACATTAAAGAAAAAGGAAAATACATTTCAGACAGTAACGGTGAACTAGAAATGAAAGCACCTGTCGATGCTGGCTACGCTGAGACAGAAAGTGGACCTCTTGTGGTCCAGGTTCCGGGGCGTAGATGTGTAGACCATGCCAAGCAACGAGTAGCAGCTGCGACAGATGAGATCCACAACCAGGCTGTTGAGTGAAATAAAAGTAAAAGAACATAGAAAAATTCATAATTTGAATAAATGCAATTATACAGAAATGTAAAATATGCATCTAGTTCATGAAATAAAAAACAATCGTAAAGCGTTAACAAATTTTTGCTATCCAGTCACGACTCAACCGTAATACCATAAATAGCTTGTAATAGTAGACCATTATATTGTATTAGTAGCTTTAAGCATTAGAGTGCATTAGCGCTTGAAACATAGCAGTAATTTTAAAAATGAGCAGATAAGTCTAATAATAGTAACACTGATAATTCTGTTTTTTACTTAAAATTTAGTTTTAAACCAGAAGGCTAGAAAATGGTTACATTAGTAACTCCTAAAGTACAGAGTGTAACCCTTCTTACCAAGCTGATTGTTTGTTCATTTCAAGGAAGTGAGTGTCCTTTCCAATGATAACATTGTTGGTGACCCCTGTAATGGTAACAATAAACAGGTCAGCATGGTGCATCACATTCTCACAAAATAGCAAACTATTAGAGTGGCACCTTATACTTTTCAGCATATATATTATATATTGTGTTGGGGGTTTCAATCAGACAGCAGTTTGCTGGTCTGAATTTGAGAATAAAGTAACATAGTACTATTGCAAAGCCAAGACACAAGCCTGTCAGCGGCCAGATCAGTCAGTTCAGGGTTTAAAGTCTATTTAAAACCTGAACTATAAATGTTTAAATTTACAGTTCATTAAAAAAAAAAAAAATAAAGTATAAATGCAAGCTCACTATTGAATTATGACAGATATATCTGCCTGTTCTAGGCTTAAATCCTAGAACCTGCAAAGACTGTAAGGAAGGAGATAATGGATGGATTAATAGATGAATGGATGGATTAATAGATGAATGGATGGATTAATAGATGAATGGATGGGATGGACGGATAGTTGGTTGATGCACAAAACCACATACCAATGGATAGACATAATGGGGGAAGGATTCACACAGGAACAGGCCATACTCACGCTTTAGTTTTATTTGGTTCTGGTCGTCTTCACTTCCATCCCACGACATTGAATCTCCTATAGGCAGCCTGCACTTCCCGCAGATGAAAACAACGGGCCCGTCATCGTCTTCTACTTCTTTATCTGCTCGGCCGAAGAGTTTTTCTTCCACTGCGCTAGAGTCGATACTAGATACCTCAAACGTCTTGTTTATGTTTATTTGAAGACGTCTAGTAGGTTTTTCTTTTGTTGCCATTACTGCAAACCCAGTGCGGCCGAAGTGTGTTTTGAACTTAGGCGGTTGGTTCAAATATCCGGAAGCACTCGAGATGTTCACTACTGCATACTTCCGCTTTCGTTTTTCTGCCTGAAAAAGTGGATTGAGTGCAAACATTTTATCATACTATATGGACTGATTAAACGAAAAAAAATATCTAAACAGTAAAAAAACAACCCTCCCCGCCCCAAAAAAACAAAACAACAAAAAAACAAAAAACAAAACCAAAAAAAAAAAACAAAAAAAAAAAACAGAAGGGATAAAAGAATTGCTAAAAAGAACAAAATAAAATAAGAAAAAAATATTTTTGTTTCTACTTTGCCTTTGGATTTTTATACTGGACTTTTATACAAGCTCTGAAAACAGATACTAAACCTACTCGGCTCCGCGATACTCGGGATTTTCACTTATCCCGTTTTCTGAAACGGGTTCCTGGAGTGAACTGTCTTAACTTCACAACAATCTTTGAAATTTTAGAGGAAAAAAAAAAAAAGATAAAAGTGACACGAATTATTTTTTTTTTGTACACTTTAAAAAACACATACATAACTAATTGATTACACTTACGCATAAGGTATTTATCATTTTCGTGTAAAAATATATTTATATACAATATATATTTATTTATATATTGTAAAACTTCGAAACAAAGTTTCTCTGTCTTTTCATTGGCTAAAAACCAGGAAGTTAATTTGAGGGGCGCGAAAACACACGGCTTTTATATTGAGAAGCGTCAAAACATTTCACATTTCTGTAGTGACTGTCTAGGTTTTTCATGCTTTTTCTGTGATCATGTGTGAAAAGCTGAGGAAGGTAACTCTTTGACTCTAGTAAACACACATTAATGCGCCAATGCGCCAGCCGCATTGCTGATATTGTCTTATTTTTCTGTCTTTTCCACAGGTGAACAGCTGGTTGGGGGCGGTGTTTGGGGATCAGCCAGTGCCACCGTTTGAGGTGAACACCAGGACAGTGGACATACTGTATCAGATGGCTCAGTCCAGTGAAGCCCGCTGCAGTGATACTGCTCTCCTCATAGAAGACTACAAGCAGAAAACATCAGAGTATCAGGCTGACGGTGAGGCACACACAGCAGGGAGAATAGACGATGCATAAAACATTTGGATTGGAATGGCTGAATTGATCTAAAGTGTTTAGATTTGTCGAATGGCATTTTTTGCACATGTAGAAACTAATAGAAACCGAAGTAAATTATTTTTTATGGCTTAAGATTCAGGTGTGTTTTTATTTTTTATAGCTCTCCAAATTGTCTCCATATCAGTCCACTAAACAGCACTAAAGACTACTATTGAAGCATTTAAGGTGAATATTTTCTGCTCAGATGTCCAAATTGTAATTAAATTGGAGGGAAAATAGAAATCTGAGTTTAGAAAATGCACAGGATTTCAAAATAAAGAACACATAAGAACTCTTTAGCCTGTTTTTCAATGTTTTCCAAAAGCTGTATTTCACTAATCCCATCTTTCTGTTTTTTCCCCCACCTAGCTGCCCACCTTGAGGATGTTCTTCTGCAAGGTGTCGGCCTGTCTGGGGCAAGCTTGTCAAAGCCGACTGCAGACTACCTGTCTGCTTTAGTGGACAATGCTATGGTGCTGGGAGTGAAAGACACGTCACTCGCCAGGTAATTTCCTGTGCTCCTGTGTTTCATTGATCAGAATGTATGATTGTTTCATTTATGTTTGTTTGTAGCTTCATGCCAGCAATCAACAACCTCACTGGTGATCTTCTGGAAGTCGAGAAGTCAAACAGAAAACTCGAAAGGGAACTAAGGGCGCTCCAAAAAAGACTCGGTTCAACTCTGGTGCTGCGGGGAAATCTACAAGAGTAAGAATAACGCGTGAAGCGAGCTGTTAAGTGTGTGAGTTGAGTTTGATTAGAAGGTTGGGCTTACACATGTACACATTGGCGGTCTTCGTTCTCAGGGATATCGACAAAACTACCAAATCTCAAGCAGTGGAGAGTGCAAAAGCAGAGGAGAGGCTGCTCAACATGGACTTTGTGACGGCCAAGGCTCAAGAGCTCAGTATCAGACAGCAGAGGTCAGAGGTATGTTGCAGCGTATTCCTCTTTATAATTTGGGATTACTGCATAGATGGGATGCTGAGGTGCTAAGTTGGATCATTTCTAGGCCATTTTGTGATTTAAACAGCAACCTGCTTGATCCACAGATAGGAATCAACTTTATGCTCGACAAAATATGATTCACATCTCCACATTTAGACTCAGAAAAAATTTTCAGATGCGTATACGTCAAGATAAGAAGCTGCTGCTCAGCTTTAGAAAGAAGTCTCATAAAAAAAGACCTGTATTTTTTTTCCCCCTTTCTAAATGATCAAACAGTTTAAATTCTGTTTACCTAGTTGCAATGTCGTCTGCCTCTTGTTTAAAACTTTAATAGATACACTGTTTAGTTTGTTAGGAGGGCCATGGTCTTCTGTTAGTCACTTTATTCTACTCTGCCAATCCTGCAGGCTCAGCTTGTATCCAGGAACATGGACAAGTCCATCACCCACCAGGCCATTGTGCAGCTTTCTGAGGTATTTCAGCATTTTCACCACATTCATCGCCATGGGGATAGAAGCTTTACTTTGTCTGCATTCAGGGTTTGAAACATGACATCTTATTTTTTCTCTCTGCAGGAAGTTGGCGCACTGCAAAACGAAATAATCCCCCTGAAAAAGAAGCTGGAGCCGTACATGGACCTGAGCCCGGTGCGTTCGTTTTCTAGTTTTTCAGACTTCATTACTTTTCCAACCAAAGGGGCGATCACGTTTCCTGTTTCATCCTTTGAAAAGAAAAAAAAAATCAGTTAATCTTGAAATGTGCTTTTTTTTTTCATTCTAAACCTTCAGAGCCCATCTCTTGCACAAGTGAAGATAGAAGAAGCAAAAAGAGAACTAGTGAGTGTTTAAATATTTTGGTTTTATAACATATAGGATGTCATTCTTTGCTCGTTTGTCATTTGAATTCTTTTTTTCTTTCATTCATTTTTTAGGCTTCTCTCGATTCCAAACTTGAGACAAAGGTGGATTTTAAATGAAGTTGCATGTTGCACAGTCCTTTCTTTAAAAATAAAGTTTTTGCACTCATCTTTTTTTTCTACCTTTACCTGTCTTTATCATTAATGTTAAAAAGAAAAGTGATTTGAGGCATTTTGGGTCTCCTAAATACCTCAAACCACTTCTTGCCTCTCTCCTCCTTTGCCTTGGGACCTTACTTAAGTAGAGGTTAAATATTTCAGAGATTTTGGACACTCATAAAAAGCTCACACAGTATCCATATTAGTTCATATACCTTGAACATTTTTATATTTTACAACCCGTGTAACTAGCTTATTTTGTCTTGTAGGTTTACCAACAAAACATTGTTTGCATGCTTGTCAGTGTCTAGAAACGGGTAAAATTTTCTGATATGATTTTAGCTTTCTTATTTTATGATGAAATATGAAAGGTAAAAATAATACTCTAGTGCTAATGTGTAGCTGGATGACTAGTCTGTCTGCACCCCTTCCTGTTTGTTTCAAACATCGGCAACACTAATGAAATGTTTCGCTTTTCCTCTCTGATCACAGCAATCTAATTGAGGGGTTGGTCTTGGAGTTATAAAAATAGTCTTGACAGATTATACCCAAACAAGTTTTAATCTGTGTGAACAACCTGATCAAATGCGAGTTCTCTTTGTTTTTGTTTTTGTACATGTATTTTTGTCCACCTGCATATTGTTTCTCAGCCCTTCTGGAATCCAAATAAGTCTTCAATACATCTTGGATCTTGTTCTCAAAACCTCAGTATTTTACCTCTAAATCCATTTGCTTTAATGTAATTCCTTCAACATCTGACCGACAAGTCTAAAGGTAAAGGAAACCCTTTGAGATTTACAATAAAATGGCACTGGCTTTGGAGGGATAATGTCACATGGAGTTAACGGTGGAGCACTTTGTGCCTGAAGCAAAAAGCAGACAGAATGGAATCAGCCTGTTCTGTCTGCATGTAAAATATCCCCTCACCGTTTCTCTGCCCCGTCGGTCTCCGTCCTCTGGAGCGGAGCAGAGCCTGGACACCTCGACGGTTTCTGTCAGCTTGACTGCTGTAGGACCTGATCTGCAGTCTGACGTGGAGACTGAGCCGTTACCATGGAGTGGGCCACAGATGCTTACTGGAGAGCAGTTTTCCCACTGGGGGCCCCCCGGCTTGGAAGAAAAGAACCATGTGGTTAGAGTACCAACGGTTTGTATTAAAAAAAAAAAAAAGAACATGATCTGGCAATTTTTTTCCAGAGAGGTTACATTTGTCTCCTAAATGTGTCTTACTCCTGTGTGACTCTGTTCATCAAATATTTTTCGCAGTTCTGTCTTCTGTTGCTGGAGTTAACTTGACAAAGTTAAACAGAAACAGAACCCGAGATATAATTTGTGTGAAAAAGAACGCAACATATCTCATTTGTTTACATCTGTTCTTCTAAGCAACCAGAATGTCTTCTCTCATTTTAATAAATTGCCGTAAGCCATGCTTATTTCTGATTTTTTTAATTTGATGTAGGCTCTTGTTTTGTACTTATTTTCACAAGATTGAGACTGGCGTATCAAAGATATGAAAAAAAAGAGACAAATTAGAAGGATGAATGTTGAATTTGATATTTATGCATTTGTGGTTAAAAAGTGGGACAAATAGAGGTTCTGGGGGAAAAAAAATCCAGGGTTTTTTCTTTCAATCCAATCATGTAATTTGTTTTGTCACATTACAATCACACAGTGCAGGATATAAGTAAGATTGTATGTAGCAAACACAAGGCAGTGAATGGTTGGGAAAAGGAATAAAAATGTTTTTCAAAATATTTTATGAATGCATTCCATACATTAGTCAGTTGCCCAGACCAGACTACTGGGTTAACTTTAACCCAGATAGTACACAGTGTTGTGGTCATCTAGATGCACATATGATGAGCTTAAAAGACCCAGTAAATCGCTGAAAACCATTTTAAACAATTGCAAGAGGCAAAGCGTAAAGAAATTGGAAGTTGTTGAAACTTCTGTACAGTACAAATTAGAAGCAAACATAAATATCAGACTGTGACTGTGTGTGTTTGAGTATCAGATACAATAAAAATGGTGCCTGAAATTTGCAGGAAAAAGTAAAATAACGTCAAAGAGCGTGGAAGCCTAGGAAGAATATCTATGTGCCTTTTGGAGGGAGAAAGAAAAAAAAACATCATGCGTCATTCTAGCGCGAGCTGCCCGTGTTCCCTTTAAAATAGTTTTATGTGCCACTCCCACTCCATGATTCCCACTCAGCTGTTACTGTAAATCGCTCCCAGTTCCCACATGGTGCTATCCATTCACAGATCCGCGCAGGAGGACTCGATTGTTGCCATGAATCGGACCGATGACCACCTCGTCCGTCACCTGTGAGCAGCTTGTTGCGCAGCTGCTATTTCCCACGTCCTCTGTGGTCCGTCGCCGCAGCCAGACAGCCGCTGCTTCTCTACGACAAAACGCCGTAGCTGCTGATCTGAGTCTCAGCGCCTTGGAGGTATTTTCTGTCTCTCAGGGAGGAGAGCTGGATGACTTTCTGTGAGCGACCAACTTTTTTTTTTTTTTTTTTTTTTTTTTTTTGATTTAAAAAAGAGGAACCCAACCCCCCGGCCCTTGGGGGTCGTCCCCCCCCCCCTTC
>NW_015114477.1:60741-69401 GCF_001443285.1 Poecilia latipinna | reverse complement strand
AGGCGGGGTTCTTTTTTTGTGGCGCCAAATTTTTTTTTTTTTTTTTTTTTTTTTTTTGGACTTAAAGAGATGCAGCCGAACGCCGCGGCCTTGTGGGATCGTCTCCCTCACCTTCCTGTTTGGGTTTTTCATTAAGTACGACAAGTCTGAGTTCAAAGAGCCTCATTAATATGAGAAGAGGGGCAGGGGATG
The DNA here is from genome assembly GCF_001443285.1 of Poecilia latipinna. Classification (NCBI taxonomy): domain Eukaryota; kingdom Metazoa; phylum Chordata; class Actinopteri; order Cyprinodontiformes; family Poeciliidae; genus Poecilia; species Poecilia latipinna. The sequence continues at coordinate 69,209 of NW_015114477.1, read as the reverse complement.
CGAGTCATGAGCTGGACGCGTCCTTTCCACGGACTGGACTGGAGCCATAGCCTATTCTATCTGACTTTACTACTGTGGACCAGGCGCATGAACGGACTGGCTGATTTTTCAAGTAAGATGATGATGATGATGATGATGCAATAAAAGGAGGGGAAAGCTTACAGACAACAGAAACAATTTTCTCACAAAAAATGTCACATGGTAGCTCTGAAGTTTTCTATTGGCTATAACTTGCATAAAATGGTGTAAAAATGACATACCAAAGAACACAAAATAAGTATTACACCTCAGGAGTCCAAAACTTTAAAAATTAATTTTGCTTATCAAGGAGTTTGAGTGTGTAACTCACAATAGCAAATAATTTTGTCAGTAGAACCAATGTGATTCATGTATTGCAAGTTTATAAGGGGTGCATTGCACAAAGTACCATTCTTGGCCCACTATTGTTTTTTTTTTTTTTTTTCCCAATTCCCAAATTATTTATATTATTGCTAATTCTTTTCATTCACTCGCAAGGTTTTTATGACAGGAAACAAACTTATTAAAAATGGCATGTTGAAAATTATTATATCCTTTCAAAAAATATTTTTTATGGTATTAGCAGTCAGATCCATCCTATGGCTGATCACCAGCATTTTGCATTTTTCTATAGGCATCTTCTTCTGGTGTTTTACTGTTAAATCAGACTTAAATGTTTTGTCAAAAAAAATAATTTGATGTTACTCCCAAGTAAATCTGGTTATGTAAAGGAAATGAATGAAGGAATTATATTAATTATAATTTCCATATTTTACATTCAAGAAAACATTGAATAATATTTGCAATCTTACTGGACACAACAAAAGATGCATCCCGGAAATAAGAAGAGTCCAAACAGTCAGATCTACAAATAGTAAAGCATTATGTCTGATGCGTGGCTGCTAAAAATGTTCAACTTTCTTCCGTGCAACAGATTACCTTTCAAGGATCATCACCAGCCAGTCTGCTCACGCCTGCGACGGGACACCACTGAGACTCCACTGTCCTCGCCACTCCACCATCTCTATCCAGTCGGCCTTCTACGGGAGTGGAGAGGTCCGGCTGTGCACAGAGGACCCCGCATCTGGACCCCGCAACCACAGCTGCTCAGCTTTAACCGCTCTACAGGTGCACATTCACGCATGACACGAGCCATGCAGCACTTTAAAGCCCAGCTGTACTAGATTTTGATAGTTTGATCTTCAACAAATTTCAGCATGTGGTTTTCAAGTTGTGCAGAATCTTTTTATGCGTCCCTGATCGTTAAATCAACAGTGTTGGACCTTAGTGACCATTGCCCTGGGGGATTATTTTGCAGAAGCTCCTGTCTGAGTGTCAGAACGTCAGAGAATGCCAACTACCAGTCAGTCACCTGCTGTTTGGGAAGGACCCATGTCCTGGCAAGAACAAGTACCTCCATGTGAATTATAAGTGCAAACCCTGTGAGTTCTTCCCCTCTGAATCCCCTTGCGCACTTAGATGAGGATGAGTTTTAACAGTCTTACTTTGACCCTCACTCAGCTGAACACAAAACACAGGTGGCGTGCGAAGGAGAGACCATGATCTTGCGCTGCAAGACCCCCAATGTGCTGATCATCTACGCAGCTGTCTACGGCCGAGGTCTGGGTCAGACTGACACCTGCCCCTCGCTCTCGGCAAGATCACCCCCATTTGGTGAGTCACTGTGAGCTACTAATAGAGAAACATCACTGTAGTAAAGTAAAGTGAAAACACGCAGTGAGTGTTTGTGATCAGCGGCATCGGCTGGCCTCATGCAACTCTGACACAAACAGGGAAACGGAACCCTGAAACCACCAGAGCTAAATGGAATGCAGCCACCATTGATTTCTTTTCTTTTCTTTTTTTTTTTTTTGGTATTTATTTTGAGCACTGTTCTTTTCCCATGACGCTTATCTAAACGGCCCACGGCAGACTAGGGAGGAGGGGGGGAGCGATTCTTTGTTCTCTATGGAAATATCGGCTCTGTCTGTTGACTAAAAGAGTTGCATATTTCCTTTTAGAACGCAGAGCCCAGAGGATTTATGAGGAATGTGGGGTTTATTAAAAATGCAAAGAGATCACAAGCAGAAACGGTGCAGGTAGAAACAGGTGTACCTCATGACATCAGTTGTGGCTGCATTCCTTCTGTTACTGGAGTACACCTGTGCTTTTCCTGGTATGTCAAGTCAAACTGGAAGACACGCTGTCTGTGCGCTGTAATGTAACACCTGACTTTCGCAGATGCTTAATTTGCTTTTAAATAATCTAAGTGTCGCACTAGAAGCCGTTTATAGATGTTATCAAACTCTATATTTACACAAGGAATTAACTGTTTGCTCGGCTGGGTTAAATACCATCAGCCACAAAAACACAGTTGCACTCTTGCTAAACTGCAGTCGAGCTCCTGCAGAAGGCAATCAATAATTCAGCTATTGCAGCCCAGGAGCAAAAATTAAATACGCACGTTCAGTTGCTCTTACGGTACATTGCAAAAGTATTCATGCCCTTTAAGTTTTTCACATTGTTTAACACTGCCAGCACAAATATGAATGTATTTCATTAGAATTTTGTGATAGACCAACACATAGACGAATTTTGAAGTTTAAGTAAATTGAGGAGTAAAATGGCATTTGGTCTTTTTTTTACAAATTAAAAAAAAAACAACTCGTTTTCCTTCTTTACTTTGATACCCCTAAATAAAATGTGGGGACATCTATTGCATTCAGAAGTCACATAATGAGTAAATGGTCTGCGCCATACACTACTATCAGCCATTCACCCATTTATATACACTGATGGTGGTAAGCTACATTGTAGCCACAGCTGCCCTGGGGCAAACTGACGGAAGCGAGGCTGCCATGCAATCAACACCAGTGGGCCCTCTGACCACCATCAGCGGGTAAAGCGGGAAAAGTGTGTTGCCCAAGGACACAATGGACAGAATGGAGGTTCAAACCCACAACCCACCAGTTACAGGATGAACCCCTGCCACCTGAGCCTCTGCCTCCAGGGTGCAATAATGTGTGATGTGATAAAGTCTGCAGGACTTGGTTCTGCCCTTGCTGTGATATTCCTCAAGTTTCTCCTAATTTTTCTGCTCCTTTCAGAGTGTCTGAACCACAACGCTGTGCAGGTGGTGTCCAAATCCTGCTACAGCAAACAGAAGTGCGCCGTTGCTGTTAGCAACCAGACCTTCAGGGATCCCTGCTTTCCAGGAACCAGGAAGTACCTCAGCGTGCTTTATTCATGTGGTAGGACCCTCTCCTGCTTCCTCATTCACATAATAGACATAGAAGCCTTGTGATGCATTAAAATACCAGCTCGCATGATGTCATGTTATCGCAGCCTTGTTCATTATGCTGCAGTACTTTCAGTGAGCATTTGTTGTTTCCTGCTTTGAGTTCTTATCTTCAGATCCCAGCTTTCAGTGGCTCTGTCCTAACTCCACCCTAAAAAAAATCATAATATAAAGAAGTGGGAAACAAGACTCCCAAGTTTTTTTTTGTTTGTTTGTTTTTCTTTTTTACACTTCCTGTGATTGACAGAAATGCCGGTGAGGACATCAGCTAACACCATTCATTTGAAACCCAATGAGTAGTTCCTAGTACAATTGTTGGCTCTATTTATAGCACAACAATGCAGCGCAGGCATTAATACAGCACTGCTGCGTATTTTAAGATTCTGTTCTCCACCCAGACTGGAAGCAGAAGGCTTGGGCAACTATTTCACTGCATTTCCACCAACATATTTACCACAGTGTTTTAAAAAGGTGTTCATACCCATTTGGAGCTGTAAACATACATTTTCAAGTTTTGCCACAGATCCATAGTGAGATTTAGGTCTGAACCATGTTTCAACATGGATATTCAGAGTTTTACACAGTCTTTTACATGCAGCCCAAAAGTGTTACTTTTTGTCTCATCTGCCCAGAGGACCTTCTTAGTTGTTTCATAGCTTGTGGTGACCTGCTAAAATGAAACCTCGTGTGTTTCTTTCAACAACGGTTTTCTTCTTTCCACTCATCTGCGCTGTGCCCGACAAATAGTTGCTTGGCTGCTTCTCTTATTAATGCTCTCCTTGCTCCATCTATTAGTTTGGGTGGATGTTAATGCCTGTTTGTGGTTGTGTCACATTGCTCATATTTTTGGAGTTGTTGTGATGTGGTGAAGTAATCAAATATGGTATGAATGCTGTCACAACCCATTGTATATCAACTGGTTAGCAGCAAAGAAGGACTCTTCTTTTTTTTTTAATAGTGCCAAAGTCTTTACTTAAAGAGGCAGACCCAAACATACTGAGCTCCACCTCACTTCCTACTACAGAAAAAGGTACCAGTGTCTATCTATTTGCTGTTGTTCTATGTTTGTTCTAGGTAACTCATATTTGTTCTATGAGTTGCCTACTCATAGTTGTTTTGTGAACTTTACAAAAGCTCCTGCTGCAGATCTGGAGTCAAATAGGCCAAACAGTTCGGGAGCAATGATGAGCAACTCTCTCCTGACCTACGCCTTCATCAAAGGTAACTTTTTCTTTTCCGAGTTTCATACACATTTTTATGTAAACAGACTTTTTCAGACTGAAGTCTCCATAATTCTCACCCTTTTAGTCATTTTAAAATATACATTATTAAACATTGCCTTTATGCCACATTTTCTACATTGGATAGCCTTTAAATGCTACCCAACGGGCAAGCTGAAAAACAAAACAAAATTAAGAAGTAAGAAAGAAATCCCACAAAACGAAGAAAAGGAGAGAGAAAGAAGACAAATGACAAAGGAAGGTAAAACTAAAGGACAGATCTACACCAGGAGGGATGGAAGCAGACATGTGAGAGAGCGAAGGAGAAAATGGTTTAGAAGTATATAAAGTATCAGGAAGAAAATAAGACCAAAAAAATGACATATTTAAACATAATAGGTAAAAATTAAAACTAATTGCCTATTCAGTGCTTAAAGACTGAAGTCAAATTTCAGCCTTTTCCAGACTGTGTAGTGAACCTGTTCCTCTTTTCCCACACAGATCACCCAGAAATGGCAGCGCTGCTTTTCACCTCCAGCGTGTGTGTGGGCCTGCTCTTCACACTGCTGGCTCTATCTGTCCGAGTGACCTGCAGGGGGCGGCGGCACAGAGATCACACACTTGGAGCCAAGTCAAACGGCCTGACTCCCGACTGTTCTAAGCAGGATGATGAGGAGGATGAAGCAGAAGACGATGACGACGACGACGAAGAAGAAACCGAGAGCTCTTTGCTCTCGACTGCAGAGAGGAAGGGGATAAAAGGCTGGGAGGAAGTGACTTATGTAAGCGAGGCGGCTGAGCTGGCGGAAAGGATCGAGCGCAGGGACATGATCATCCAGGAGATTTGGATGAACTCCTATCTGAATGGCAGCTCCTGCTGAAAAAATCGTGTGGATATTTGTTCAGACTCCTCACACTTCACATTTCCAAAAGAACATTTTTATACCACAAGATGAAAAAAAAAATCTGACAAGCCATCTTTGCTACATAGTATTCTAATAATCTGCAACAGAGGGATCAGCAAAGCTTGAGTGCTGTATATAATATCAGCAAAAGTGTTTTTTTTTTTTTTTACCGTTTAATAAAAACATTAAATTACAAAATTTTAAAGCTCCGTTATCCATTTGTCATCCTTCAGCTGCTGTATTGTTTTGAACTAAAGGTTAGTGTATCCGTCATCTAAAATATGGAGATCAGGCAGCTATTCGAAAAACCTAAAAACATCATGACTGACAGCATAATTGCATCTAGAGAAGTAATATCTTTTTCAGATCTGAGCAGAATAATAATGAAATGCAACAATATGCTAAATTTAAATCTTGAGCTGCCATTTAGTTTTAGTTCAAGTATCCAAATTTCCAGAGTTTTCAGGCTGTATTTAAAGTATACATATAAAAGCTGATGTGTTTGTGGATGGAGGGAAGATAAACCAATGGATGGACAAGCACATGGATGGGTAGGCAGTCTGAACACTCCGATTCCAGACCTGGAAAATTCAAATGTCAGAATTTCTCTGGAACCCAACAATGCTACCTGCCTCTTTTCTGTGTTTTGTTGCCTTTTTGAATAAGTCAGCTGTGTAATCGACCTCACACAGTTCTCCCTCCCAGTTCCCTGGTCAGCACTGCTGAAATGATGACTGTGTTGCAACTTCCTGCCTTTGGGCTACAATGACCTAATGAAGTATGTGTTCCACTACTGCGAGACAAAGAGAGGAAAGGTGTAGCATCCTAGACCCTGCACTCTAAGAAAAACTGAACATTTTCTGTTGCAAAACAAATCCACTGGAAACAATTCTTTTATTCGTATTCTCACCAACATAACAATATTTTATCACAGATATATTAAACCTGGGTTAATCATGTCTGTTTTATCTGACGCAGTAAAGACATCTGGCTGCATACCCTTTTCAATAACAAGCAAAGTCAAGTCGTAGGGACACATCACCTGTATAAAAGATCTCTGATAGAGCACAGGTAAGAAAAACAGGAAAACCTGCCTCAGGTTGCTATTAGGCAGTCTTGGCCAGTTGTATTAAGAAAGGCAAAAATTGAGTCACTGGGATATCTGGAGGGCAAGTTGTCAGAGTCACCTCGGCCCCCATTTTATATTAGTAAGGCCCTGAAATTGTCTTTTGAGGGCCTGCCTGTTCGACCACTCCGAGTCCAGGTAGCTATCATCGTCTGCTTCGTCCAGTTTCTGGAAGCGTTATAAGAACAAAGTTAGGTTGTACATACAGAATTGTTCCATGGATAATAAAGGTTCACTTTACCCAACCTCACCTTAAGTTCTTCCTGTCTTTTGTAGTAATGCAGCATCATCTGTTTCTGCTGTTCATCAGTGACCAAGGGCTCTCTCGCTGGCGCCCCCTGTCCTTTCTAAAGCGAACAAATAACCGTTTAAGTAGAAAGGCACTTTGAGAAAAACTAATAAATAAATATTACCCTTGACAAATGACAGATTCTCACCTTTTGGAGTTTGACCACAAGCTTCGTCTTTTCATTTCTTCCGATGTAATCCTGAAGTTTTTTCCCTCTCTGCATCTCTTTACCAGCCCACCAAAGCTGGCATTCTTCTTCTGTGATCACCTGCAGAGATGCCTGAGGAACGACAGATGGAGAGGGCAGATGGAAAGGGACGGAGGGTCCAAAAAAAAAAAAAAAAAAAAAAAAAAAGCAGGTTGAAACTGGATGTGATAGATGGCCCCTAAAGTAAACTCTCAAACTGCTACATTCAATTACACGGAGTACACTTCTAAAAAACGAAATGTGTCTCAAGTCCGTAACCTGGGATTCTACTAAACCTTCATGTCAAAATTTAAAAATGTCTAGTTTTCAGTATTTCTTTCACAATTTGAAAATATTAAATACAAAGTTCACTCTGAATATTCAGCAGATGATGAATACACGAACAAATGGATGTACAGATGGTTACAACATGTATTCTAAGAATTTCCTAGAGAGTCTAAGAAGACTGATTAGAGGCTCCTTCTATCAAAGCACCGGACATTGATTAAAACACTATCAGCAGGCTAACCTGTGTCCCCGACAGATCTTCCTGGTCATCAAACTCCATTCTTATCGGGTCATGAGGAGGCAGCCCCATAGGGTACACAATCATCACGGCACCCCTTAGTTGATCCAGCGCTTCCTTTACCATTTCCATTGTGACACAAACATTAGCTTGAGCCTGTTTCTGCAAAATCAGAACAACAGAGGTGATTGCTTGACCAACGATGACAAAAGCAAGGAGGTAAAAATGCAGTTTTTGCAGTAAAACTCACTTTAGAGATGAGTGCTTTTGCCTCCTCAACTGTCCTCATCAACACTTCCTTCATTTTATCATTTGGGGCTGGTAGGCGAAAAAAAAATAAAAAAAAAAAAATAGATACATCAGCAAACAAAAAGAATTGCAAAACTACTTTTTACCCAAACTTACAGAAGAATATTTAAAACATCAGTCCACTTTTAGTTGTAGGATATAACAATTTCAAGTGGCATAAATTACAAGTGGCTTAATATCAAGCCATTTGACGTTTCAGTACCAAGCAAAATCCTTTCCCATGTCTGAAAGGACAGCTGTGTTTACTTGAGAACAGCAAACATGTTTGTTTTTTTTCTTTACAAAAGGTTCCACCAAAGAGAAAAGTTCTCACCATGTCCATTCCTCCTCCCGATCTCATCCTTCCTAAATATTTCCCCTCCACTTGGAATGCATCGTTCTTCCCATTCATCCTTCAGTTTCAGCTCCACAATTTGCTCATCTGTCAGTCCCTGCATGTTGGGTGGGAGTGTGACGCCGTGATCGGCGAGCTCTGGGATCTCTGACAAAACACAGCAAAGAATTAAAAAAAAAAAAAAAAAAAAAAGTATTTTGACCCAAAAAAAAAAAAACAAAATTTTATTTTTTTTTCTAAAAAATTTTTAGAGAAA
>NW_015114477.1:47353-57635 GCF_001443285.1 Poecilia latipinna | reverse complement strand
GTTTGTTGTGTGGGAGCGTGGCGCCCGGAGTGGCGAAATTTGGGGACTCTGGCAAAAAAACACAAAAAATAAAAAAAAAAAAAAAAAAAAAGTATGTTGACACCAGATAGAAAGATCACAAATTTAATTGTATTTCTACATAATATTTAGAGCAATGTCCCAAAGAGTGTAGAGCTTTCAGACAAAATGAAATATAAAATATGATTTGCAAGCCTATTCTACAAATAGACATCTCAAGTGTGGTGTGAATATATTCTTAAACACTTCTTCCACACGAGGTGTACATCTCTGTACTTTCATAATACTGTTTGATCACTAATGTCCTCAAACAAACCTTTGCAGAACAGCTGGATTTATACCAAAATAGATTATGCAACCAAATTGATTGTACTGGATTTTATTTAGGAGTTAAGTAACAGTCCTGAATAAAAATGCATGCCACACTTTTCAGTTTTTCCATTTGTAAAACATTTCGATGACCATCAAACAATTCAATTTGTGTTGAATACATTACGTAAAATCCAAAGCAACTGTAAGACTGCTTTAACAGTTCACAGTAGCAGGAATGAGTAGGATGTGGATCTTTAACAGAAAGCACAGGCAGCAATGGAGACAGAGTTTTACCTGAACATATCCTGTCCACTTTGAGCCTGCCGTTGTAAATAGCAGTAACCTGCTGGATCACCGATTCCAGAAGAGAGTCCGTTGTGGTGTTGAACAGAAACTGGCTCTCATCTCCGCGCTTCACATGCAGCTGCACCATCCTTTACCAGCTCTCCTCCTAACAGAGACAGTTATAGGCGAAAGTAGAAGAAACAAAGTTGCTGCTAGTACCGATGCCGACAACCAAGGCGTCTTCAGGTCAACAGAGTAACCATGGTAACAGAGAAGCGCGGATGCTTCCAGAACAGCACGAGTAACCTCAGCTAGCTAGTTGATGTAGCTGTTAGCCACGGGCGGCGCTTAATGTTTAACAATGAAAATTATACACAGCTTTGGATCCTAGTGAAGCTTACCTGGTAAGTAAAATGACAAGTAGGTCTTCTTTGCAGCTGAGTGTGAGCTTATAATTTGTTTTTAACTGCTGTTACCATTTCCGATTGTGGAGTTACTTCTTCTAATGGAGTTCTGGACTGCGGTTTCTAGAATATTGTCACACTTACTGCCCTCTAACGGTAAGGAACATTATTATTCTAAAGCAGTTCTTCCAGATGAATTTAGTATGACTTCGCCTGACTTTGTCCCTTTTTTAAAAAAAAAGTAATCTAACATCTCTTACGCTACCAATCTTAAAAAAATGAGTACCGTCAAGCCAATTTAAGGGAACATTGATAACCAACACGTTGTAGAGAATTATTGTGAAGTGAAACAATAATTTTTTAAAGAAAAACTGAAGTGTGCTATTTACTTGTATTCAGTTCTATTTATGTCAATAACTTGAAATAAATTATATTACAAATATTCTCCCTCAAAAAATTCCTAATTAATAGAGAGTCCACGTAGGAATAAATTACTCTCAGTCTCAGCGTAAATACAGCTGTCTTCTGAAGGCTTCATACGATTGTCATATGATTATTCCAAACTTTCTGCATCTCATGGAGTTCTGCTCCATCATCTAAAAACAAAAACAATATACTATGCCACAACTGCAAAAAGACCAAGCTGAATGGCTTGGCACCTTTGGAACAGTTAAAAATTAAATATCGCCAAGGAGGGCACAAATCCCAGGTGGGAGAACCTATGAGGTAGACTTTGAACTGTTGTTTACAAGCCATGCAGGGTACATTGTAAAGATATAGAAGGTGCTACATGCAAACTTTTTGTGTGATGCAAAATTAATATTGCACATCAACCTCATCACCATGTTTATTTTTTATGGATCATGTGGTCAGCTACCCATGGCAAAATCACAAAGGGATAACATGCACAGACAAGAACTAAAAATATACAAGACTTCCATTACTTTCATGCATGTGGTGGCAAGGGAGAGTTGATATTCCTGCTCTATGCTGAGAATAGGGACACCATTTTATGAGCTGCAATGCACTTGAAGCCCTATGTTCTTCTTCCATAAATAGGCAGACTAAACAGCCAAAGGCACAATGGCAACAAAGGCATAGAGTATGAAAAAGAGATAAAAAAAAATAAAAACATTTCCACAGCACATGGGTGGCTAAAACAAGCTTTGTTTATGTTTCTAAGTGTGTCTGTACAAACGTCTATGCCCAGAGGTGTATCCCATAATTAGTTTTTGTGATTGAGAAACATTGGCCACGTTAGCTGTGTTAGCCAACATTAAAGCGGAGAAACATTGATAACTGACGGCTGTGACAGTCATTTTAATTAAAAGCATTGTGTGTCTTTCATTTTGAAACACTGCCAAAGACTTAGTTTTAGCTGGTTTCCTCATACACCATTAGGTCACAGTTTGCAGGAATGTCTGTCACTTTATTTCCAAGAAATGATTAAATGTTTTTTTTTTTTTCAAATCTACAGTAATATGATAACACATTAGTAAGTGATGGCTTGAAATTGATTTACAGGTAGAGCTGTGAATTAATATTGTTCAGCCCACCCAACCCCAAAAACAAAATAAAACAAAACGTACATGTCAATGTACATTTATTTTAGCACACATACAACACAAACTGTTTCATACATTAATGTGCCATCTGCTTTGCACGTAAACTATGGAACAATGGATATTAACATGAATTACAGCTTCATGTACTCACTTTAATACATACAGAATATGTTTGTTTCACAACACGGACTCTTATTTACTATGGATTATAGCCATAAAAAGGGAAATCGACCTCACAAAGGGAGTAATTTGTTACCTAAAAGAAATCTTGAATCTGAACCGTGACATGATGTAAAGCACTGGCTAGTGATCGACTGTTGATACAGTATCTACTGCACACATTGAGATAACAACAGATATATTTCAGAGATGGCGTGTAAGCAATTGGTGCCTGATACTCTTGCTTACATATAGATTTTAAATACAGAGAATGAGACTTACTTTGCGTATTTACATGTGACAAAAGCATAGAAGCAAAACCTAACAGACATGATCTTCAGTTTATATTTTTTTTCTCTCAAAAATTCTTCTTAGACATTTATCCATTTATTTAATTTCTATGTGAAAAGGGGGACATGTTATATGTCTAGACAATATTTGGTGTGTCATGTTAGGATGGATACTGCCCATTACTGATCCTTCAGCTCACCCAAACAAGTATTTAATGAGTGAATCAGGAAGTACAAGACAAAGTACTGAAACACACCTAAAAATGAATTAAAATTCTGTAAGACTATAAAACAAACAACCTCTCAACAGCTGGAAACGGTCATGTTCAGACATTAAATGTGGAATATTAAATACTTTGTGCAACTTGTAATTAGAGGTGCAACAAGAAATGGGCCGATGAGCAGAACCCAAAAATTTTTCAGCTGACTGGAAACAAAAAAGCACAGATGGGCAAAAAGTATTTTTTCCACTTCCGTTAATGCAAAATACACAGGAGACAGGAGGTGGCACTGACAACACTCTTAGGTGTGCATACTGTTGCTAAGTGAAGAAGACTTCCAGATATAGCGAGTTTTAGAATAAGTGAGGTGTTTAAAATAAAGTCAAAGGAAACAGAGATGTAAGAAGCTGTTAAAAAGGAAACCTTTCTTGCAATGCCAACAAAAGTCTATAGAGAACAAGACTTTTCAGAATTAACAGGAAGGCTCGGCAGAGTACCGTGATGTTTATCTCTCTTTAGCTTTTCACTTTTGTCTGTTATAAATTATGCTGAATTCGGAAATGCTTGCATCTACTTAGAAATTTCAGAGTTAAGGTACGGACTCACATTCTCTAGGAAACATGGACCAATGTAGGATGCTATGGATGACCTAAAATTTTTCCTCTGAAATCATTTTGTAGCAACTGCTGTCTCACAAAAACAATGCGAGAGTCCCATTGCTACTAATTATAATAAATAATGACCACTCATGGCCAGATAACTAAAATATATTCTATTAGAGCCACGATCAGCTGGAAATGTTCTCATCTGACCAAGAGAAAGTGCTATGTGAGAGTTTTTATTTGATAAAGAAAAAAGTCCTTTACTTTAATTTACATTATTGCCTTTAATCAGCAACTGACAGGTTAAAGGAAAAATATAGTTGCAGGCATAGGTGAGTGAATATTGGCTTTAAGCTTTGAGTCTGTAACAAAATATGATGGTTCCCACTCTTCAATCTTTATACAAGCTCACACCCAAAAAAAAAAAACCAAAAAAAAAAAAAAAAGAGCACAACAGACGATATGCACCTCAAATACAGCACATCACTTCTCACCACGGTAACAATAATTATTTAGAGTAGCTGGTACTAGAAATGATAATAAATGACTCAAAGTAAACAAAAAAGTGCTGTCTGGTTATAACCCTTGCAGATCCAGAGAATGTTGTCATTGTACTTTAAATACAAGTACACACACTATCACGCAACATTGTTATAGTTTCTAATAGTATAGATTGATACCTTGGATAAAAAAAACAACAAAAAAAAACAAAAGGAGGAATCAAACTAGAATGCTCTCTTGTGTTAGAACCTGCATGACCGGGAGAGTGCATACAGCATCTCAGTGCATATTCGTATCATCAAGCAAAACCTCTGGCTTGGTTCTTGCAAACACACTCACACATCCAGCAAATTCTTTTTAAAATCATACGTACATTTATACAAGATTTTGCGATGTAGAAGTTTGGATGCTGAGCTAAACAAGACTTTTTGCAATGTATATAGTCTTAAAGATAAGGAATGCCAACGGAAAACTAAATGAGAAATTTTCAAGAGAATGTTGTGATATTATAGAATATCAGTCCTGCGGCAGTCCGGTTAAACTGACACAATGGCTTGTGCTCTTGCTTTTTCCCCACACCGTGGAGTCAACAAATCCAGTGCAAATGAAATTACATTCACAAATTAAAGCGACTAAGTGTGAAGCTGTCAGTTCCAGGAAACAAAAACAAGGACCCAGAACCCTGCAGTGCTCATCCTGCAACCAGATGACAAAGAGACAGAGAGCGACCAACTGTTGCTCTGAGAGCTCAGATTAGTCAAAATGGTGGTTGGGAACCGCAGAGTCTTCTGCAAAGCCACACATATTTATATGAAACATCAGCGCAGCCACACAGGTATGCTTTGATATTGCACAGGTGTAAACGCATGACTTGTGTATATAGATATACTTTATAGGACAACATACTGTAGACACAGGCACGTGTTTGCTGCTGTTAGTTAAAACATACATAGCAAGTAAGAGTAAATCAAATGTTAAAGGGGCAGTATTATGTGTTTTTCAGGCACAAAGTGCCGTTTTCTAGCACAATAGCACAATGAAGTAAGTACGCTACCTTCAGTTGTTATAAAAATGGTGTATTTATCAAACATAATTTGACTTAAGAATTTAATGCCCTGGAATTTGGGCCTCTGTCTCTTTAGGAAGAGACACTCCACCTTCATCACAACAACTCAATTAAGTCTTTAACAACTTTTTTTTTTTTTTTACCAGTGTTTCACTGAGAAACAGCTCATATAATAAGCCAGCACATGCACCGATCCGCCAGGTGTTTGCTAATTGCTGCTAACGCTAGTCAGAAGGAGCTGAGTGGAAAAGGTGTGGGAGAGAGGTGCACTGTGAAGTGGAGGCTGGGCTTGAAGACTGATCTGCGCGGAAAAGATAACGCTGAGTGACAGCAAGCGTCATGGACAGTTTGAATGGTTGCCATGGGAGATTAATGGATTTCTCAAACATGCATGAAAAGGTCAAAGCAACACGCCAGATATGTCTTTGATGAGAAAATAGCATTATAACATGATATAAAGCTCAAAAAGTAAATTTTACATAATACTGTCCCTTTAATATCAGAGAAGCTTAAAAGTTAAAACACGCAGCTGGGCTCAAACATTTCTCATGATACTGCTTTGAGATATAAACTCTTTCCTGTAATTGAAGGGTTTGGTCTATAATTCTTAAATATTGTCTCTTCTTTTTACATAAACACATTTACTCATTTATCTATACATATATGGATAAACCCCTTGCATCTGAGGGGTGACATTAGGTTTTTTTTTTTGTTTTTTTTTTACTGCTGACTACCTAGGAAAAAAGCCATTGTTGGTGGGACCCTGTGGGGGGTTCAGGTTACCGGTTACAGTTCTGTTTGGGACGTGAGTGGATAACCACTCAGGCTCGGAGTCGAACACAGAGCGGGTTGACTGAGTTTGACTCTGGGGCACAAGGGAACTGGACAAGAACATGGGGTTCTGTTGTGTTTTGGTTGTTGTGGAAAACTTCGAATCATCATCAAAAGTGACCCACTGCTTCTGTTGGTTCCCTCTTGAGGGAAGTGGGGGCTGGCTCCAAGGCGCGAGAGTGGGAGGGAGGGAAGAGGGCGGCGCCAGCGGTAAAGTGAGGGCAGGAGACGGATCAAGAGGAAGCAGAGAAGCTTGAGTAGGAGTGGGACTGGATGACGGTCCGAACAAAGACACGGTCCGACTGTGCTGGGAGGACGGTGCGGCTGCAAGGGTGGGGATGAGTGGCTGAGAAAAAGCAGATGGGGTCCTCTGAAAGTCAGCCGTTTGGGTTGGATGCTGGAGGCTGAATTCTGGGGTGAGGGAACGACGCGGCAGCGGCTGCTGGACCAGGGGGCCTGTGAAGGGATTGGTGCTGCTGGGTCGGGCAGGGAGCGGCTCAGACTGGAAAACGTTCGGGGAAGCACGCAGGAACTCCTGGGAGCGGCTGCGAGACGGGGGAGGCGGGAGCAGCAGGGTGGCTGACGGTGACGGGGTAGAGAATGAGGATGAGGAGGATGAGCTCAGGGATTGAAGGTCTGACAAAGCGGAGGACTGGAAGGACATGGACGAGGGGAGAGTGGAGGAGGAATATACAGATGGAGGAAGAGACGGCGGAGGGCGCAGAGAGGAGCCTCTGTTTAGGGACTGGGTGGTGTGCTGGGATGATGATGAAGAGGAGAACATGTTGAATGTAAGAGAGTCAAAGGGATCAGGCTTCCATTGTGCTTCTCTTTGGAATCCATTTAGTCCGTTGGTCTAAACAGGGCAGAACAGAGAAAATCTTTTTTAGGTGCAAAAACAGATTATGTTAAGAATAAATAAAAAACATGTTAACATCACTGAGGTGTTTACATACAAACTTATAATCTAATGAACCATACAGTGCTCTGCAGAAGAACTTTTTCACATTTTGTGTCCTATTATAACCACCCTTCCACTTATCTTAGTGGGATTTTATGTGACAGGTGCAATTGTGAAGTGGAATAAAAGGATGCAAGATGTTTTAACCAGTAAAAGTTGGGAAAGAGAGAACACTTGATGAAATCCAGTGCAACAAACTATATACAATTTAGTCCACCTTAGTGAAGAAACAGCATCATCCCTGAGGTAATTTATTAGAAAGCATACACTGAACAGGTCAGGTATAAAACCTCTTAAAGCAAAGTTGGGTCAGAAAACCATATCCCAAGATTTTAAGGGCGCAAACAGCATTGTTCAATTTATCATCCAGAATATAAAGATGACAACACAATAGCTAGTTACAAAGAACTGTTAATCAGACAAGCAGCCAAGAGGTCAGTGGTAACTCTAATGCAGAGATCCGCAGCTCAGTTAGAAGAATCTGAACAGGTTAACAACACAAATCTAACATTTGTGTTAGAGTGGCAAGATGAAAGCCAAAAAGATCTCACTGTAGAAGAGACCAAAATGTAACCTTTTGGTTGATATGCAAAATACTATATGAGAAGGGAAAAAATGTACTACACAATACAAGCCAAACTTTCCAATAAACATAAAGGTGTCAGCATCAGGCTTCATAATAGCAGGGACAGGAAGAGCAGCAGCAATGGACTTGAGACTGATGCAGAGGTTTACCTTTCGGGAGGAGATTGACACTAAACATACAGGCAGAGCTGCTTATAGACCAGAGCTATGCATGTCTACATTGTGTTGATCTACTGTTCAAAATACCAACTTGCCACTTGTAAGGTAACAAAATGAGAAGAAAATTAAATGGTTGTGAATTCTTATGCACATCACTGTATGTTGGTGACAAAAACTTAAAGATACCCCTTTGAATGTTATTAAATTACTTTTTTCTTTTTGGTAAATTTGATTTTGTTTAATGGAACAAACTGATTTGTCAAGTTTTATAAATGCCTACATCTGTTTTTCTTATATGTTATAAAGCATGCCATTCCCTTACAGGGTACCTTTAATATGAACATACTAAAAATTAATAAGCAATACATGTATCACCATTAACATTCAGTCTCTGAATTTAACACACATGAATGGATTCTGAACAAATCAACATGTTAAAACAATTTATGCAGTCATTACACATGTGCCCACTCTATCCCTCAATAGCAGAGTGAGACCATATGAAGGACCAAATGAGGGGAAACAACAACTATCTTTATTCCATAAAAAAAAGAAGAGTAAAAGCAAATTTTATGAGCCTAACATAAACGTCAATAAGCCCTGGCAGTTGGCTGACGTATTTAGACTACAAAGGATAAATAAATCAATTGCAACAGAAGACAAAAGGGATTACTGCATGTAATGTATGAGGAGTGATAACAGAGCAGAGGACTGTTGTGTTTTGGAGGATGAGACAAAAAGGTGGTTTGATATAAAGTACCTTTCACCCTGATGGCTTCTCCAGCTTGTGAGAAAGAGACAAATGCATCAGAGACAAAAGCAGGAAGAAGGACACACAACTAAGCTCAACTAAAGCGAGTAAAAGAAGCAGAAAAATATATTCTTATTACTGCTGATTTCAATACATCAATCAATAAACTTAGTTATAAATTTATAGAACAGATTAGTAACATAATTGTAACTGTTCAGTTGCTGAAGCTAACTCAATCTAGCACCAACCTGTGCAGCTGGGGCAGAGTCAGCCTTGGCAGCATCAGGTGGCAAAGCATGAGAAGATCGGGAGCGTGGTGGAGGTTTAGGAGAGGATAGGCCCTGCTGAAGGCCAGGAGACGCTGCGGTGGGTGGAGCTGCAGCAGGTGGGGTAGATGCAGCAGGCGGCGCTGCTTGTTGTGGTTGCAGAGGAGCAGGAAGTGAGGGCTGCATCGGTGGTGGCAGCTGCGACTGAGCAGATGGGGGAGCTGGCTGAGGCTGCATGGGTGACTGAGTCTGGGCTTTTGTTGTGGGCGGGGGTCCAGATGGTGGGGGACCTGAGTGAAGAAGTAGAACAGAGACAAAGCTCAAAATATCCACATTGTAAAGGTCGAACGGACATACTGAATGGGAATTTGTGGATTTCCTCTTCCTGAAATAATCTGCTGCAGGTTTAAAGCTTCAGTAGGCAACTTTTATAACATAAGGTTTTTTACATATTTGTTAAAACTGTAACTGTGTTGTGACAGTTTAAAATGAGAAATAATCTGTAAAAAGAAAAAAAAAATCTACTGTATAGAGTGCTATAAGCCGCACCCATAGAGTTTTTTTTAAAAATCTGGAATCGTACATATATAAGCCGCACCGGGCTATAAGCAGCATGGTTGAAAGAGTGGGAAAAAAGAAAAAAGTAGCGGCTTATAGTCCAAAAAATATGGTACATATATTTAAGCTCCTCTGCCATCTCATTGTGGTCCTACAGTCATCTGCAGAAATTCATAGCTCAGTCAGAAACGACCAATCAGAGGCAGAAGGAGGCTCTTGGTGCTGTCAATCATCCTTAGCATCAATGCTAAAGTACAATACAATGTACTCAATAGCAGGTGGAAAGTCACAAGCATGTTGAGTAACATGGACTTACTAAATTCAGAATATTAAAATTAGTGTATAAACTAAAATCAGCCAAAATGCTAATGTTAGCCTAAATGCTGCCAGTAGCATGTGGGGTATAACTAGCATGTTGTCTTACATTGACTTCCTCCATTCAGTGTGCAATAAATAAACAAAATAGCTAAAAAGCTTATTTTAGGGAAAAGGCTATTGTTAATTTGGGCCGTAGCTATATTAGCAATGTTTGTGCTAATGTTAAAGCAAAAATGTAAAAATCATGTTTACTTCATGGAACTTGGTTACCAGAAAACATGCTCATCTCTTAGCAACAGATTAACGACATATATTGTTATTGTTAAAAAAAGATTTCATCTGCTCTTTTCAAATACTACTAATCTTATACTACATAACAAGAGTTGTGCAGTTGGTGAATTTTGCAGAAAAGTGAAAATTATTTAGTTTT
>NW_015114477.1:43199-43639 GCF_001443285.1 Poecilia latipinna | reverse complement strand
AACAAGAGTTGTGCAGTTGGTGAATTTTGCAGAAAAGTGAAAATTATTTAGTTTTTTCTGTCGTTCGTGGTGAATATATTAAAAAACAGACATTCAACAGAATAAAAATATGATTCACTTCGTGGCAGTTCGTTACCAGAAAAAAAACGCTCATCTCTGAACACCAAATTAATAAGTAATATTATTGTTTATAAAACATAAGTTCTTTTGAAATACTGCTTATCTGCTTAGACAAGAAATTTACAGTTGGTACATTTTGCAAAAGTAAAAATCAGATGTTTTCTCTGTGGCACTTGGTTACCAGAAAACGTGTTCATCTCTTAGCAACAGATTAACAAGTGCTGTTATTGTTTAAAAAACATAAGATTTCTTCTGCTCCTTTTGAAATACTACTTATCTTATCCTGCTTAACAAAAACTGTTTAGTTTGTGAATTTTTCA
>NW_015114477.1:0-42505 GCF_001443285.1 Poecilia latipinna | reverse complement strand
TAATCTATCCTCTCTGTTAACTGTTATGTGTGAATGAAACAGGCAGAGATGGAGACAAAATTATCTCTGTTGTTTTAATTTGAATTTGGCTTGTTTTTCACCCATTACGTTGCCATGGTTACTCAAAATTCCAACAGAGCCCGCATGCCGAGATCCAGCTGCATGGCTATTGTAAACTTTTAGTTGGACACATAACCTTAAAATAAAGTTTTCCAGAAAGTTTAGCTCCATGAAAACTTATTTCTTTACCCAGGGGAAGGTCTGGTGGTTTAACTTGTGCACTGGGCACCGGCCGTGGGGCTCCAGGATGAGTGTCCGGGATAGGCCGAGGGGCCCCGGGATGCACATCAGGAGTGGGCCTTGGTGCACCCGGGTGAGATGGAGGCTGCGGGCGAGACTGAGGGGGCATGCTGATCACTCCAGCTCGAGGAGGAATATTCTGCAAGATGAAAATTGAGAAGATAATCATCGCAACATAAAACTGGATGAGGGTAAATGTTCTGCGAATGCTACAAGCTGAGTGGATGAACTGAAAAAGTTATTTCATAGCTGAAGAAGAAGCAGAGCAATATAAGAGTCAATAGTGGGAACAAAAGTTGTAATTTATGATACATTTCTTAACATGACACAGACAATAATAATAATAATAAAAAATAATAATATTTTAGATCTAAATACTGGTCGAAAACTCACTGGTCTGGAAGCTCCTCCAGGTCCTGGAGCTCCTGCCTGTCCTCGACCTGAGAACATTAAGACAGACAAAACAATAATTTTTAAGCACATATTTCAAGCAATAATATTTAGTTTTGGTCCTATTTTAGAGATCTGTACGGAAAACACATGCAATAACATATTTTATTACTTTGATATGATTAATCAAATGAAAACAACAAATCACAATTTAAAGCAGTTTATCCAGCACATGCTATTCTATGGATGACTATGTTATCAAAGATGGCTCAGTCCTTCCACAGCTCCAGGAGGTCTGGCAGACACACGGGCCTTTTTTTGTAACCCAATTGCTCACAACACTATAAGGATTCTCCTCTTCTTTCACTATTCCCTTACCCAGACCCTCCTAAAGCCTTCAAACATTTTCCCACAACACTTAAATGTCTTCTTCTGTCCTGTCGAGTCACCAATCGTAAGTCAACCCTGCCAACCACACAGCCTCTTACTATGCAAGAGGGAATCGGCTAACCACAAACACCATACAAATGTCTCAGGTGCAGACAGGCAAAGTCGGCGATTGGCTAGACATCCAAACTTTATCCTCCACCTCAGGACAAGCACATTGTGTGTCAGAACACAAGCACACAAAACAGGATTATAGGAGGGAGAGGGAGGTATAATCTCACCACATTATCACAAGTACAAATAAACGTCACACAAAGAGACCTTACATAATCACCAAATAAACTTTTATCCTCGCTGAATGCATTCATGCTAAATGCAGCTACGTCGTGCATAGCGGCACTCACCTGCAGGAGCATCTGGCCGAGGAAGAGCAGGGCTCTTTGGTCCTTTGCAGCACAAAGCAAACCAAATTACACTAAAGTTACACACAAAGCAGCTAGCTAGTCACCAGATGCAGGCGTTCCAAAGGAAAAAAAATGGCTAGTAGAAGCACTTAAAAAAAAAAAAAAAAAAAGCATGTGATGGAAATATTGTAGCAAAGCAGTGACGCTTGAGGAGATAAAAGCTGAATGATCTGTCTAAGGAGGACTTTTCCATTTCCCATCATGAAAAACAACCTCAAAGATAAACCCACTTTATCCCTTCAGATACACATACTCTGGTCTCTATGAAAAATATGCATCTAATTATAGATTTGTACACAAATTTTAATGAATTAAAATAGTAAATGTGTTCATTTTTTCCACAGTAGTTCAACACAAAATGTGAAACGTATGAGTTTATGTTCATTTTGAATATGTATTGTATTATTTTATGATACATTATATAATATTATATTTCAATCAAAATGTTCTTCATAAAATGTTACTTTTTGCCCATATTACACCATATGCTATCATGGGCAAGACTAATGACAAAAGGTTATTGTGAAAGAGACCTGCTGTTCACAGAGTGCTGTATCCATGCATATTAATGGAAAGTTGAGTTGATGGAGTAAGAGTGGGAGAACAAAATGGGCAAGCAATAAGGATGACCGCTGTCTTCAGAGGATTGTGAAGTCAAGCCCATTTAAGAGTTTTCAGGAGATTAACAAGGAGAGGAGTGAAAGTGAAGTTGATGCTTCAAGCGCCAGGACACACAGATGTTTGGCCACGGGACGTGGGATGGGATACGACTGTTGTTCAGTGGTCCACAGTGTTTTTGTCAAATGAAAAAAACATTTTGCATTTAGTTTGGAAATCAAGGTTCCAGAGTCTGGAGGAAGAATGGAGAAGCAGAAAATCCAGGTTCCTCGAGGTTCAGAGTGACGCTTCTAGTGTCCGTGATTATTTGGGAATGCTTATCTGTTGGAGTTGCTCCACTGTGGTTTTGAAGTGCAAATTCAGAGCAGCTCTCTACAAAGACAGTTTACCGCACTTCCCTCTGATGGCAAACATTATGGAGATGCTAATTTTGTTTTCCAACAGGAGTTGTCACCTGCTCAAACTGCTAAAAGTACCAACAATAACTTTAATTACTGGGATGTCCACTGTGCTGGACCTGATCTAATAGAGAACCTATGTTATTTCAGTAGAGGAAGATGGCAGAGAACAGAGGCAAGAATGCAGACAAACTGAAGGCTAATAGTAACGTCTAATAACTAGAACTTTCTGAACACCTCAGTGGTGTCATAGGCTGATTGAGTCCATGCAGGCCTGCACTGATGCAGTAATTCAAAGAAAACATACTGATTTTTCATGTTTTCCCTCACTGAAAGTCTTTAACAAAAACAAAATGAGTTTCAGTTTTTGATTTGAATTACATTTTTGAAAATATTGTAATTTATTAAGCTGCATTTGTAATGTTCACTGTAATCGTGACTGCAGTCCCATTAAAATGGATCTGCACAATTGCTGAGTATTAAAAACAGATGAGAATGAATTGTGCTTGAAGGAAAGAAGACAAGCTTCTTTCACTGATTTTGTTTCTGTGGTGGTTTACATTTCTTGCATTTAGTAACAGATTAATCACGTCTCAATCACACCTACAAACAAGACTAAAATGAACCACAATAAAGTAGGGGTGTAAACAATACATCAATCCACACTGATAAATCAATTAAAAGATTAGACTAATGATCCAATTGCATCAAAGCAAACAGAAATATCATTGTCATCTTTAAGATGATACAGGGTGAATGATCTGCATTTGAGATTAATCTAAAATTTTTTGAGACACTAAAAATGAATGAAAGTTTAAAATCTGCTTTCATCCATATCAAAAGTGATTTTTAAAATGTTGATATGTGTTATGTTTGTTTTCTTTAAGACTGAAACGTCATCAGGGGCATTTAGGTTAAATAAGAAAAAAAAATGCACTTAAATATGAGAAATGTGAGACTATACTGAACAAGTGATCTATTATTTATTTTTATCAAGAATAATGTTTTTTTTATATTGAAATCTGAAACTGAAATCACTTTGAAATAAAGTGATCAAATCATATTAAGTTGTTTTTGTAGGTTGCTAATTACGAAATGGTTGTGTTAGATGGGCATATATTGCATATTATTGAAATCATACAGAGTTTGTGATATTGAGTAACATTGTACTGTCATCCAAACAAATTGATACATTATTGTATTGTGATAAACTTTTGATTTACACCCTTACAATAAAGCAGTGAAAGTTAACACAAACCATCAATGTCAAAATAGCCTCACTGACATTGATGACTGGGTCTAAGACCGAAGGAATTAGGAAACATTCAAAAACTCCTGGCTCGTTACCTTCACTGCCTCTCCTACCGAGCAGTGGGCTGGGACATTTGCCACTGTCTTAAAGAGGAAAACAAATGATATTTTTCTTTAAAACAAAGTAGAACAGAAAAAATATCAACAGATAAAAGTAAAGATTAGTCACAGTGTTCAGGTAAAACCTATATCCTAATTCCCAAATTCACTTACTGTCATGTAAAACTAAACTAAAGTACAAGATCATCTTTCACCTATAGGAAGGTTTTTAGGACCTACAAAAACACCATACAAGTATGTTACTAACAAATTACACCAATTACAAGGGGAAGTAGTCAAGCATTTAAAATACCAAGCTAATGCGTCACATCAGGAGTTGGATTCTACCTCTATTCAGACAAAAGATGCAAAACCTCCTTTACTCCTCAAAAACAGTAGGACAATTTGATCATTTATGACCAGTTTTTTTCTTGTACATAACACTGAATCAACACTTACTGACTGCTGTGCATAGTTCTAATGGAAAACAGCAAGCACCAGCATAAAGTAAATCAGCCACAAAAGTACATCAAGACATCATCCAGTAACTTTAACTTTACCTCCAGAGTACTTTCTAACAGGCTGAGGGCTCATGCCACCTTCATGGGTTTGGCAAAGCAGTGGGATAAAAGTGACAAGTTACTATTTCCTCTGTAGAGAACCATAATTAAAACAGCAGGATTTTAATTAGTTGCCCCCACTTAAGTTGGGCTAATTTGACAAAAGTAATAATGCTTTATGTCATTCTATTACAGAGAAGGCTGATGGGGTGGTACCTGAAGGTGGTGGTGGTCGTTGAGGTGGAGCTGGTCTGGCTGGAGGAGCGTTGGGCCGTGGTGGAGGAGGCCGCTTGGGCTCCAGGCCAGGACCTGTGGGAGCACCAGGCTGGAAGTCTACAGGAGGCCCTTGAAGGAAGAGGTGCAGAGTGGCTTGTTGTATTAAATATATTGTGGCAGTTTAACTTCTAAATCAATACGGCATAGAGTCATGTCCATAACTGCTTAGTTTATTTTACATATTTCTTACAATTTCATGAAACACATCTGTGAAAACACGCACAGCTAAAAGCTCTACAACAACAACAACAACAACCTGTTTTCTCTTTTGGTATCAAACTCACCCCACACTCCATAAGAACAAAACACTAACAAACGCTATGTTCACTTGAAAAGATCAGTATGCCCTGTGCTCCTTGCCAAACACGCGTCCTAGCTGGAAGCCCACGCTTCTCCAAATTGCATATACAATCTGACATTTTCATGCAGCAGTTTAAATGCAAACCATGTTCATAACTTTGAAAGAGTAGCCCTGGCATTGCATTTACCTATAAGGACAAGGAGTAGAAGAAGTGAGGTAAAAGGAAAAAGCCAATTCTTTAGGTTAATAAATACAATAAACAACATTTCAAGTTGCATATGAGCTGATCAAAGTATTGACGGTGTTTGGTTCTCCAAAGTAAAGATTATAGGCCAGTCCTAATTCAGGGTAAAGGGGTCTTACGCAGGTGTCATATAAAACATGATGCAATCCTGGAACACCTTATAGAAACACCTTGTGGTTTGTGTCCATTTTTTGCCCTATTGTTTACCATTCTGATTTGATCAAAGCAAAATGTACACAGCGCACATCAACACCACACAGCAAACTGTGCCTCAGAGGGAAACACTATTCTAAAACAGACAAGTGGAAACCAACACAGATTGCATTATCACTCATTTAATTACCTGCTGTTTCTCTCCTCTCTGACGATGGGCTTAAATCTGCTTCCACTTATTACAAACACAACGAAATCACAGTTTACGTTCCAGCCAATTGAGACTACTAGCTGTGCAGATGATTTGAGGAACATCACTGTAGTTGACCAATTTATTTATGCTGAGTGATGTCATTACCTTGTGATGGTCGAGGGGGTTGTTGTCCACGACTTGGTCTATTGGGAGCAGCGGGTTCTCCATGAGTAGGAGAGGGACAGGGACTACCGCGTGGGGACGGCAGAGGTGAGGATCCAAAAGAAGAGCCTGCTCCAGGCTGCAGGTGCTGGGGAAGGATGTCTTCCACCTCATCATCCACGTCACCTGGAGCAGCAGACAAGAACGAATGGTTAGAACATTTCTACAAACCTCAACATAGATAAGTACAATTTGTTGACAACTCCTGACCTTCCATATCATAATCTTCATCACCCACGTCCACGTCTTCAGCAAGCAAGGTCGAACTGGCTGAAGTGGGAATGCTGCCGCAGATCCTTTCCACACTCATTTCCTCCTCCAGACTCTTGATCCACCCTGGACTCCTCAGGCGGATGTCAATCACCTTGTCCAGAACCTGCAATGCATACCAGCAAGGTGAGCAGAAAAAGGCTGAGGGGTTCATTCCAACAAATTAGAATAGGAGCCAACTTACAGTGGAACCACTGAGAGAGAGCGCAGCCAGAGCAGAGTAACCTTCCAAGAAGGTCACCCACATTTTCTCCTCAACAAACCTGCATGAAAAATTGCACAATTAATCGAGAATAAGAGGCTGAAGGTGGAACACAGCCGGATCTCTGTCCTTGCATGTTAGCCTCACCTGATGAGGATGACTTCTCCAAAATTAGCAAACTTATCAAGCAGCTCATCAATGAGTTCATCACTAAAATAGTCATCAGGCCCTGAGGAGCAGAGGGACACCAAGATGGTGCCATCTGGAGGCCCCTGCAGGGCAATAACGTCTTTGTAGACCTGGTGTCGTTCCTCAGGGTCCACCTCCAGGATGTCCACATCTATTATTGCTACCACAGGCCTAAAGAGAAATATCACAAAACATGGAAGAGACATGAATTACTGGTATTATTAAACTGTCATTAATCATCTTGGATTACAGAGATATCATGATGGTTACCTGTGATCTGAGGTCTTGAGCTCAGCCCTGCCATAGTACTTTAAAGTCCCAGGGCTCCAGGTCAGGTCTGGATTATCCTCAGCATCTCCAGATGTAGAGGCTGCACCTACAATGTTCATCTCCTCAGCTGTAAAACAACCACAGAGTAAAAAAAAACAACAAAAAACAAATGTCTAAATGCAATTCTTCAAAACTTTACATACATGTTTATAAATGCAAAATGGCATTACTGCATTGTTTGCTGGTCAAAAGGTTACAAGGATTAGGTTTAAGATGCCCTGCATCTCACCTGTTCTGTTAAAGTTCCACTTTCTCCTTTTCCAAAGTATGCGGTCAGTCCATGCTGGTGTGCGACACTTCTCGCTTGTGTCATAATCTTCTGAGAAGAGGTCATACTTGTAGGTGGGGGCAAAATCCAGGTTTCCCTCAATGAAACCTCGGAAGACCTGCAAAGATATATGAAGGTTTGCACTAGGGCTGTAATGATTAATTGTGATTAATCGATTATTGGCGTAACTGTCAACGAATTCAGTAATCGATTAATCGTTAACTGGCATATACAGAGTAAAAAAAAAGACCATTTGCTGAAAGAAGTACATATTCAGACAGTGATTAAGGCAAAACTTTATAAAACAATTACAAGTTTTCATTTAAGATAAAATGTAAAATGTGTTAAAATGTTCAAGATGCATAGTATAAACTTCAACTGGTTCAAATTCTCATATTAAGCACATTTAGCTATCCAATTATCAATTTGTTAATCCAAAAAAACAATAAAAACACACACACAAAAAAAACAACAACAACAGATCAGCCCGACAGTTAAATCAAGAAGAAAAGACTGAGATTTTCACATGTTAATGCTGTAAATATTTTTGTAGTTGCAGATTCATTCTTTGCTAGTGTACAGTAAAGAAATGCAATGTTATTGTTTTTTAGGTAATTAAGTATTTTCTTATTTAAAAATGAAATTGAATTGTTTAATTTTTGCATATTTTAATGCATTTCATTTTGGTGTTGAAATTAAAAATCTGCAAAATGTGTTCATTTTCCTTTTTAGCCGACTGATCGTCAGGATAATCGATAGAATTATTACTCTCTAAGTAAGGTAGCGTTACTGAGCCAGTTTGCATAATCCAACAAAACTGCAATAGTTGGTCACAGTTATTAAAAAAATAATTGCTAAAATTGCTGGGTAAAATTGCTAAACCCCCCCACATTTAAACTTTTATAATACGGTGCAGAACATGCATAGAAAATCTATTCTGAATCAGTCTTAATACACCATCATATAGTGACAAATGATACTAATGCAGTGAAGATGTGTTCTGCAGATCATACCATTCCTGTGTTCTTCTGTTCCAACAACTGATCACCAGCTGTTAAAGCATCCCAGTTCTGCTGCTTGATGAGCTCCTTCACTTCCTCGTTGGGCAGGTTGATTCGGTAGTTGAAGTCTCCGCACCAGAACACGTAATCGTGTGAATACAGCAGACGACCCTGCAGGAGAGGATAAATGTTATCTCAAGTGCAGTTGAATCCAAATACAACATTTGTGACCAGAACTGCCATTACCATCGGGAAACTGAGTCTGCGAGTGATCTCATTGTAGTCGTCATTCCTCTCTTTAACCTGAGACTGGCCGGCAGCGAAGTGGGAGCAGACGAAGCAGATGCTGGTGGTGTGGAACAGCAGGCGGATGGCGACACCTCCCTTATTACCGGTGGCCCCGCCCATTCCGGTTTTCACTGTATCTACAGCAACATCCCTGCAACATAACGAATGAAAAACTCGCAAGGGTTTTCTTAACACTCGTAGTCATCAAGTGTTTCTGATCAGAATCTGCACCATTTTTACCTGATGAAGGGTGCGTGCTGAGGACGGATGAAAACAAACAGGCACACTCCCACCAGCTGCTCAGAAGCAAGCAGCACATACTTGTGGTCCCTTGAAATGTTTTTCTGGAGCTCAGCAGCCCACAGTTTCTGGTTAGTAGTGCTGAGACAAAGAAGAGATGAAGAGCACCAACATTAAAACAAGAAAACAAAATCAACTCAATATTACTGTTTATTAAGGTTTAATACCTTTTAAACATAAGTAGTCTTAGCACTTTTGTAGCCCTTTTAAATTTTGTAATGTTTCAATTTCAGACATGAAATGTGCTGTATTCTAAAGAGATGGTATGTGACAGATCACAAAGTAATTGCTGAGCTGTTACAGACACACCCCAAAAGACTTGTTGTAGCTGAGGCTGCAGCAAAAGGTGATTCTACAAATAACTGAGAAGAGAATAGAACCACCTGCTGCAGACACTGCTGCAAAATGTTTGAAGGTGTGTCTAACAGTCACATACTGTAATATGCTTTGTACATTTTAATACATTACAGTTGAAATGTATTGAGTCCATTATGAACTAACTGCAGGTTATTGATTGGCACATACCTGGCACTGACAATGTTCCCAGCATTCAGTTCAACCATTTCTTCAAAGCCGATGGCAAAGATATCTATGGGGTTGGCTTTGCTGTCTGTCAAGAAACAAAAGTAAACGGTTGTCGTTCAGTGAATGTGTTTAAAGAAACAGTCAACAGTTAAAGGGTAATGATCTTATAAATAAAAGTTTGTGCTAAACACAACGGACATTTACTGAAAACAGATCAGCTGTAATCTTTGTCAGTTTATTTCAATTTCATCAATTGTCTCTTTCTAATAGTCATAGATTTATCTTAAACTTAACCATTTCTGTGCTGACTTATAAACTAAAAAGGAGGGATGGATTGATTGATTTGCTTACTGGATCACCAATGTCCACTTTCTGATTTAATATCTAGTGTACACACTTCTTTATTTAATAATAACATTTGAATATTTACAGCACCTACTTCAACTAAACAAATAGGATACATACTCAAGGGGCCATTACCAAGAAATGACTGTAGACAAATTAATAGAAACATACCCTGGAACTCGGGATGTCCTGCCTTTTTTGGAGCATCCAGCAGCCAGTCGTTCAGTGTCTGGTTGCGAAATGCGATGCTGCGAAACTGCTTGCCCCCGTTGACGTTCCAGGTCCCGACACAGACCCGGATTTGCTTGGGCTTTGTGTATTTATGGTGACTCTGACACATTCCTAGCAACACTCTTGGAGAGGCTGCAAAGGAAAGGACGTGCGGATTAGATGCCAAAACATGGGAACGTGCACGTCAGAAAGGAGGTTTGGAGGAAGATGAAACAAAGAAGGGGAAAATACTGATGAAGAAAGTTATTATATTCAAAACACAACAGAGGAAATTCACTAGAATGTTTAAAAACAAAGGTTATGGGAGGATGACTTTAGCTGTGACCACTTCACTGAAAACATTCACAAAGCAAACCTTGGTAGTGGTTTATAGCTGTCTGTAAATACCTACTGAAAACATGTTGAAACATCACTGCAAAAAAATATCTAGTCCATTTTAGTTTAATCATTGCTGCAACTATATAATAAAACAGACAGTGGAATAGACCACAACCAATGGAGAGAAAAAAAAAAAAGACAAAACAACTATATGACAGGGCAGGAAAACATATCTATCTGTTGCTTGCAGTCCATCAGTTACTATACCTGATTGTAAGACAGGCTCAGTGACTAAGATTGTTTGCAAATGGGAGAGAAGGAAGAAAGTTGTAGGTTAGCATCCCTTCAACAGATAATAGCCGGTAAATATTAAATCAGTCGAGTCAGGGCTCCCTTCAAGATTCACAAGGTTTCTTTAGTGCTGCTGAGAAGCCTATGTCTCCATAGCAACCATTAAACATTGTCTTCATGACAATTAGTTGGTATGAAAAAAATAAATAAAAATCAGGTCAACAATGGTTTAAAATACATGACCCAAAAAATGCAGAAATTACTCAGTGCCCAGAAAAACAACTGAGTTTAAAAAGAGGAATTGTGCAGAGAGGAATCTATAAGAATCCTAGCCTCTAATCTAACCATCTGAATTGTTATAAGGTATGACTAAGTGTTGTGCTATTGGCAAAAGAGGGACATTAAAAACATTAACAGCTGGGATGCCAATAAGTGTGGCAACCAGTGACAATTCCAAATTTTTTCATCACTGAATCAATGTCCTCAAGTGAAAGTACTTGAGAGATTATCTAACAGCAATGAAGACAGATTTATTTTAAGGCTTTTTATAAAGCTAGCCAGATGAGCCAACAAATGTGGAGGGCGGTGTAAGAAAAAGTTAAAAGGAGATAATAATTACATTGTATTCTTTCTTTGCATTGTTTTTTGTGTCTAACATTGCTCAAAATGTTGTTGTTTCTTTATGTTACAAAAGTTTAAGCAAAGTGCAGCTCATTGTTTCCACAAATGTTCCACCAAATAAAAAGGCACTTCCATCATGTTGCAGAAAATTACCGTAAAGACTGGAAGTGGTGAGCAAGGCTCGCGCTTTGTCTGCTAAATCACTGTTAAGCGTGGATCCCAGCCTCAAGATGTCTATCGCCTCCTGCTTGGAGCTGTCGAAGAAGTTGTTCTGGATGGTCCGTGTCACAGAGCGAGCGCCATCTTTGAGCTTTCCAGCCTACAAGAAAAGAATATATACATATATATTTAGCATCCAACCAGTAAACAAAGGCACGGTCAAGAAGTATTGGTTAAAAATGTACATTTTTCACCACTGCGGGATGGAAAAAAAAAAAAAGAACAAGGAGGAACATTCTAGAGAGATCTGTCAGATTTAAAGCTCTCAGTGGTGGATTTCAATTATCTTCTGGACAAGTTTAAGATTTCATTAATGACCACTAGGTGGCAATCTGGACAGATTTCTCTAAATTCAAAGAAAGACTTTGCATTTCATTGGAAGGAATAAGTATAAGTGTAATTGCTACAAGTAAAAGAAATTAAAGTAGTTTTTTCCCCTCTTTGTTTCTCTTATTTTTGAATTTCTGCTCGCAGTGAGAGGAAAGTTTAATGAGAGCGTATATTTTCAGAAGGACAATCAAAGAGAAGTAAACAAGATTTGTCACCTATCCCAAACTCCATTCTCATTTATATGAAACCATCATATACACAGGACACCAGAAATAGACCCATAGCTTAAAGGCAACACCAACCATCCTAATAACTTACCACATAGGTGGAGAGGTCCACAGGTTAGCCAAAAGACATAATGCACATAATTAAAGAAAAGAATTTCTACACAGAGGATTAAATATTCATGCAACTGTTATAATGCAATCATTATCTTGCATTCTTACAGAAAATTGCAGTCTATGAATTAGTCTCTAAGAGGTGATGGCTGAATATATTTAAAGCAATAAAGAAATCATTGATATCCTAATTGTGCTCATGCAATTCATTGTTTGGAATCTAAACTGGAGCCGGGTAAAGAGCCATGGGTTCAGCATAAAGCCCTAATCTAGGAGGGTATAAAAGTTAAAAAATAAGATAAATTGATTTTTTTTTTTTACTTTTTGTGTGTGCATTTATCAGATGTATCCAGACTTGAAATGGTACAAAAATGGTGTTAAAATCCTGGATAACATCATTTACAGTCGCATGTTATTAGCCTGCAAAAACTACTTGGGTAACGCTACATCACACATTGGAGCAGAATCTATGGAAGCGGAAGTGTTGCTAACCTGCATTATAAAATACCTAAATAATTGAAAACTTCTCGTTATTCCCAAGAATTAAATTGTTTCACTACATACCTTGGCCTTCCCATCCAGAGCTCCAGTTCCTGCATAAATCTTACTGACGGAGTCTCCGTTAGCAGACCACATGGTCCTGAAAACCTCCTGGAACCGGGCCACCAGCTGTGGTTTCTCTGTCAGACCCATTTGTTCTAACTGTCTGGGCAACATCTGAATGGAAGGAGGCAAAGGGAATTTGAATAAACGACAAATCTATAAAATCTTTCAACTTCAGGCATTAATGTACACCAAGCTGGACACAAACCTCAAGTGCAAAGAAGGCTTGAACACTGTTGGTTCTATCCAAACAGTCCAGGCAGTTACTCCTGATGGTCCCTCCCTGAGTCCTGAAAAAAAATAAAATAAAATCTGATTTATGCAACTGCAAAATGCAATAATTTAACATTTGATGGAACCCGACTTATCATTATTGTAGTTCCTTTCATTTTTTTAAACTTGCAAGTCATTAGAGAATAAATGTCTAATGCTATAGATTTAGACTTCTATACTAAATGCCTCCCAATCAAACCTGTGATACTTAATTTCTCACTTGCATAACTGGAAAGACCTGAGGTACTTACAGAATGTCTGTATTTACACAAAGATTAAATTGAGCATAGGTGAAGCCTATATTCTGATTAGATGCTTTCTGATGGCAATTGTTCACTAAGCTGTATCAGAGTAAAGAGGGCTAATGAAAAATTGACATTTTTCATTCCAAAATAAATTCAAAAAGTCAAGAAAATATCCATTATGTTCCTTGAGAGATATGCACCACTTTACATTGTTCCATCAAATTAAGTTGAACATTGTCTTTGTACTATGACTAGAAAATGTTCAAGTACTTTTGGAAAGCTGTGGAAAAATGTGTTTTTGACAGTTTTACTAAAGGCCCATGGAGATTATTGATCACTTAGATAAATGTTTCAGCTGCTGGATAACACAGCAATGACAACCATGGACCATGAGCTCAGAGGTGCCCTCTAATAGATGGTCTGCATACAACTGGATAGAGTCAAGTAACAGTGTTGCCAAAGAAGGATTAATTAGCAAATAGTATGTTACAACAAGATGATGACTATGTCTATTAAATAATAGAAGTTGTAACAATTTGAGTCAAATTATTCAAAAGAATAAAAGGGTGACTGGGCAAAGAGACATGAGGAGATATACCAAAATAGGGTGGACATAATCGTAAAGAGCAGATGTGAGATGTGAGGCTAAGCTGGGCAACCTTTAAGAAACCCTGATCACAGAGTTTCAAATGAAGGGTTTTGTAAACTCAGAGCTCCAAAGAGGGAAACCTAGATTGTTTTTAGATGCGATGGAGACAACTAACAAGATGAGGAATGTGTGAGCATGGCAACTGCGGTTGAAAAAAATACCTGTTATACTGGTACTTCAACTGTAAGAAAAGGACCAGGAAAAGATATACAAATCTGTACGGTAAGAAGAACTTTTGCACCTTACAATGCCTTTTTCACCGGAGTAGTAGAAGAACCCGCACTCGTCTATGAATTTACTCAGCTGTGGTTTCAGAACACTGCTGAGTTTATCAGTCTTGCCACCCCTCACATTTTGATGATAGTCAAAGTTAACCATTCTCACTGCTGTGGCATGTTCTGAAGCCTTCAGGTGATTCTGAGGGAGAGAAAAGGGAAGAGCACATATTTGTTAATATTTAAATATAATCCAAAGATGTATAATGTGCAGTTGTGTGGCCTGTAAACATACAGCAGTTTCCATTCATTATGCAAACTAAGTTTTTTTGATCCACAGGAAAGCTTGTATGGCAACGTGCTTTATAAAAAAGGCTCAAGCTCATTTCAAGCTTGTAATGCTGTCACATTTGCTTCTTATTTTGAAAATGTTGAAGATCTTAAAGTTTTTTTTTTTTAATTGCACTTTTCTCTTTGCTAACTGACTGGGCAGAAAAAAACGAGCAGGAAGCGACACATTCTGTGTTGAGCAAAATCCTCCGCTCTGGAGAGGCAGTAACAGTTCAATATTTTGCAAGCTTACACAAAGCAATGTGCAGTAAAAAAGGCCTCTTACGACACATCTTCAACTGTTTCACTGAAATCCTGTGTTGTTGTCTGCATTAGATAGAAATCCTTTAGTAAAAACAAAAAAGACAGTTAAATCTCACCTGAAATGCTTTGCTGAGCATATGTTCCCCTTCTTTGCTTCCAAGCAAGTTGATGATCACCTGTTTCCCATACAAACTTCGCAGTGCAGTGAAGTGTCTGCAAAACAGATCCAGGCATATAGTGCATTTATCAAATACAAGCGGTTACAAAGTTGATAGCAATAATCATAATTATCTTTAAGTAAATGCACTGTAGCTAGGTTTTAGGTTAGTTTGAACATGACACAACAACAAAACATTGAATAATACCAATAAATATAATTAGATTTAAAACTGCAAACAGTATAACTGTTCAAAGAGCTACCAGACCAAGACATTAACACTTTTCAGTGTGTGACTTGCTAGTCAAGGAAGCAGCTGTACTCTGCAACACTGAGGTGTTAAACATGGCAAAGGGACCCAAAATGATGCAATAAGCAAATTAAAAGGAGCAGAAAGAAAAGTTGGTTAACATCTGCACCACAAAAACAGAAGACTGGAAGTTGGCCATATTCCTCATTGCTTAATTTATAATTAATGGCAGTATGTATGTGCTAGCCTTGTACAATCAAATAAGTTCTGGAAAAACACAGTTAAAAAAGTGGCTGCTGTGGATTGATAAGGAGGGTTCCAGTACTATTTGGGTGTGGTACAGATTTTAAACCAGGAAGGCATGGTTCACACCCCAATCACAAAACAACCGAAGTGTAAAGAAAAAGAGCATTTATCACCATCTGATTTCTAAAGTATACTGGAAAGGACAAGAATACCTGGTCATTTAAAGCCAGAAAATGAGTCAATTTTTTTTTATTTTTTTTTTTTTTTTATGTAAAACCGATGAGAAGTTAAGAGGGGCTGAAGTTGTCTGTAGAGCTTCTGCATGTTTCAGCTGGTTATATTTACAAATATTTAGAAAACCTTTAAAATAACATTTCCTTTCAAAATTAAAGGCCTAAATAAAAAAACAAAAACTTCGGTAATTTAATTATTTAACGCAAGTTACTTAGAAACTATGATTCTTTAATTTATCTTGGTCATTTTTGGCTCTCTTATGAGAGTTATTTGCGTTAGCAAGTTTCTTAACTTTGCCTTTTATGCAGCAGCATAATACAATAAGTACCTGAACTGTTATTGATATAAAGTTAAAGCCAACTACTGAAATCTGTTTCTCAAGACAAATTTAGTTAATGTCACACACTTCTAAAGGAGCTAGTAATGGTAAGGTAACAAAAATGTTTTATTTCAATTCACTTAGCTACAATAAACCCACAGATTTGTTTGTGAGGAAGGCTGAACGTTAAGCAATAGGCTCCTGCTCTGCATCTATTGTAGCATTGTAATTCCTAGGTCCGAAGTTCAACACACATTGCATGATAGTTGTCAGCACTTGTCTCAAAACAAAAAAAATCTAATTGTATGAAAAAGGAATAAGTTTAGAAAAGTAATGGGGGTACTAATTTAAGACACAACTAAAAGGACATTTTAAAAAAAATGTGACGGAAAACCCTGCAGGGTTTCTGCAAAGACATGCAGAAACCACATCTTTGACATTTCCACTGAGGGTTGTAAACGTGAAAAAATGTATATTAGCTAAAAGATATAGTAGAAAATGAGGGGTATGTGGTAACAACTGAGCTGTCCAAGTTGAAAAAAAAAAGTGCAAAGATTAATGCCAAAAATCCTGCATCATAATTCGTTTCCAAATGTGATTTGTATCTTTGTGTTGCCTGGAAACAGAAGTGGAACTTTGTAAATCCAGCAATTTTGGACCAATGGATTCAAACTATTGAGGGGATTTATTTAATGAAGAAACTGAAAACTATTTCAGAAATGGAACTCTTCCAAATGCAAATGTTACTCTGTCACCTGAAGATAGAGTAGAATATATAGGGACAAATATTAGACTGAATCAAAAGCATCTCCCATGATGTTTGACAATGTTCATGTCACATCAAAAATACTGTATATTTGGTAGGACATTGTTGATGAAGAGCTATTAATGTGTCCTTGGTGTTCCCAGCAACAATATTAGCATTTCAGTCTTAATCCTCTCCTGTTTTCAAGCCTTAGCTACTCTCAACCAGGAGGCAAAGAGATTTTCAGAAGGCCATCAATCAGCTGGAATCAAGTAAAGCAGAAGAGAAGAAGTGCAACTGAAGTCACTCATAAAAGATCCACTTAATCTTTTAATTACCTTTCAAAAGCTGGTGCATTTGCCTCAAATCCCCTTGAGAGTTTGACACGATGGGACCCCACCTGCAAACACACAACCCACAGTGTCCTACTTTGGTAAAGTACAAAAAAAATAAATTTAAAAGACCCCAAAAAAGATAGAGTACGCATTGTGTGGATTCCCAGAAAACCTGAGAAAGTGAAACAGACATTTGTGCACTTGAAATAGACAGATGAGGCCTTGGTTCATTTTAAACGGAGAGAGGATGGAGTGGGACAAGAGCAACACAGCGACAGAGTGGAGGAAATTTGTTCACGCAGACAAAGACACTGAGCAACAGAGGAATCTCGTCATCTCTCCAACACCTTTCTTCCCCAGATTTCAGCCCTGTTGTTCCATCGAAAAATCTAATACAAGCATTGACACAGAATCAGGGAAGTAAACTTGGATACGCATGACTACTCCCACTCAGGCTTGGTGAGAATGAATAAATCTAACACTCTGGTCGCAACAAGGAAGTCTGTTCCTCTTTGTCACGTTGCTGTTCCCTTTTAAAAAATATTTGCCAACAGAAAAGCTCTTCCTACTTTCACTTGACTTCTGTTTGTGATCAGCTTGTAGGATGATGGCTAGACAGAGTTTTTACTGTTTGCTCCGTTTATGATTTGCTTGCATAGACCCGATTTGACAGGGCCTGTATAAACTATACTGGGGGTAAACCGTACTGCGGCCATTGTGACTTATTTTCTTTCTCCTCTGTCATGCAGGTTCAGCCTCTGCATTTTTAATAACTTCTTGAGATAACATCTGAAACTACTCAGGTTGCAGTGGAACAGCTTAGACTAAAACACAGTCAGTGTGTGCCACAACACCGTGTTAGACTGGTCAAGAACAATAAAATCAACATTTTCAAGTACTAAATCTATACGTGATCTAAAAACGTTTTGGTATCTAAATAAAAAAAAGGATTCTCAGATTGTTACTATAGTCGAAGGACAGATGCATCTTTCACAGTATGAGTCATTTCGCTTCAGAGAATAGATACAGGTGCAGCTCAGTAAATTACTAAATAATTGAAAATTTTCATTTCATAGTATGTAGAATTATTGCAAATAGGATGACTACTGAGGACCTTAAAAAATGAATATTCCATTTAAAGTGTTTTCAAAAACTGGAAATGTTCTGTTATAGCCAACACAATCATGGGGAACACTTTATAGTTACCCAAAGGCAGGTACCCTCTACGTAGATGTCAAACTGCAAAATGTTAAAACCCTTTAACTGTCGTGACGACAACAGAGTCTTTATGAACCCGTTGACCTACCAGTAAGTGTTTTGGGGGTGACAGTTAAAGGGTTTTAAAGATGTTGACTGTTCACAAAGTGCAGTATCCATCAATATTAGTAGAAAGTTGAGTGGAAGGAAAAAGTGTTGTAGAAAAAGGGATTCCTGCAGCATTTAATTTTTTTTTTTTTTGTACAGAAAAATAAGAAAGAACATGGGTACTTCTACATTTTGGTTGATTGACCAGCAAAACTGACCTAAACCAAACCCCAATAAAGAATCTGTGGGGTATTGTAAGATAAAACACATGAGATCAAACACTGCAGTTTAACTGAAGGTCATTATTAAAGGTGCTCAGGCTTTCTTAACAACTTAGCAGCACCACAAGCTGATTGTCTCCAACGCTATGTGGCATTGACGCAGTAATTCAAGCAACAGGAGCATTTCACTAAGCTACAACTGCTAGGTTAAAATCCACGTTTCATAATCCATAAGCCTGGACCTTCCAAAACTGAAATAAAGGCTTAAATATACTTCTTGACAATGTCCTAATTTACTCAGATGCACCAGTAAATAGCTCTTTTCAAAAATGGGTAAATAAAACAATGAATGACTTTCAACTTCTACCACTGACTATCTCACTCAGCAGGTGCTCTTTGAATTGCACTTGTGCTAATTATATATAGGCTCATTTGCATTAGAAAAACTTCTCTTTTAAATGAAACTAACATAACACATCCTGCTCAGGAAGTACTTGAGCGTATGGAGAGGAGAGCCTACAAGCCACAATTGGTAGAAGGGGACTGAGAGCTAAGAAGGTGCGTCAAAGCAGGAGAACTACACTTGTGTCTGAAAACAACCCCAAGCCCACTAATCTGTGTTTTGAGAAAACTAAAGACCTACTGGCCTGAATAGATGGCTAATATGCTCATGGCGTCATGTCGGTTTTTAGGAGATTATTGTTGTTAGAGGTTAACGTGTATCCAGCTGATTTGGGAATATTAGAGTAAAATCAAACAAAGTGGTTAGGGGATGTTTTCAGATCAGGCTCTCTCACCTGACCCAAGAAGTCTGGGAGCTGAGGAAAACAGAAACAGAGCCCTTTACCAACCACTATTACTATCATTAACCTCCCCCACATCCTATCTAAATTACAAGTCTGTGCAATGTCAGAACAGGAGCAGGCAAACTCAAGTGATGTTGTGTCAGCTGTGAGCACACAATGGGAATATCAGATGTAATCAAAGTGGCATTTCCTGGACAGGTGCAGGGTAGACTAAAAAATTATAATGAAACTTCTCATTTTGCTTTACACCCATCAAGTCTGGCATTGCACAGAGGATTGACTTGTCTGCAGTAATAAAGCAACAGCAACAGCAGCAGAGCTCCCAGCCCCCACCCACCACCCCAAAAATGAAAATAAATAGAGATGAGAGCGGGGAAAAAAAACAACAAAACAAAAGGAAAAGGTTATACCAGGTGGGGGTTTTCATCCAGTCCATTAGGGTGTCGATTCTCATTGAGGTGCAACAAAACACCCTTAATGGACTTTTTCTGAATAAAGTGACAAAAAGGGGTTAAAACTGGTATAAAAAAATCTATTGTGAAAACAAGATGACTTTTTTTTTTCCCTTTTATGTTGTAATAACAGACTGGCACTTGTCATTTTGCTCCCTTCACTATAAAATGAAGCTTAAGTTTTGGCTGCTTGATGGAGGATGTCATTAGGTATGAAATGAAGCCTTGAGTTCATTCTTACCTGTCAGAGATGTTCTCTTTCAGCTTTAATAGCCCATAATTTAAAGAAGTTCCCTATATTCTATAATTACTCAACTATAAGAAATATTTGTTTTATGAGTTCCTTATAATGTGTCAAACATCATAAGAGTGAAGAGGCCCAAACTGGGGTCACAAGAAATTAGATGCAACAGAAAAGCTTTTTTTAAAATAAATGAACAAAATTAAATTACACGTTTTCTCTTCAAAATTCATTAAAAATATTTGACGACAAAGGACAATAAACTTTATGAAATTATTTAAGTTAATGGCTATGAAAAGGTTAAATAACATATGAAGTGGAAGAAGAAAGGCATGAAGTTGCAAAGAGGAGGTACGAAGAGGCCAACTAATCAAAAAACACAGCAAACATACACTGCCACAGTAAACAATCCTGAGTCCTACCTATGACTTAAGCATCCAGAAAATCGAGAAAACTTCAACCATCAAAAATGTTTTATAATTTGAATAAATGCCTTACATTACATTAATACTTCAGCATTTGATACCATCTGTACCTGGATTCCTGGCTGTTCCCAGAAAAGAGGAATGGATCCTCGGATCTGGATGAACGATGAGATTTTATCATCTAGGAAGACAACCTTTGAAGGAAAGAACAAGAGAAATCCTTAGTGTTTTTCTTTATGAATGAATGTAATTACACAACTAAAATCACTTACACAACGATTAAATATACATTTATAAAAATATTCTGAAACTGGAATGAATAGCAACATAACTTGGAAGACAATCGATAAGCTGAGTTATTTATTTATTTGCAAAATAAAATACCTAAATTTAATGTTATCAATAATATTTAATGACTGACTCAGTAAGAGCTGTGGGCAGACTGAATTACTAGGGGTTTCATTCAGACAAAGTAAAACTGCTGACAAAAATAGATTTAAATCATACTGAAATTGTTAAACGTTTTGCCTTCCATCTGTGTGATAACTTAAGAAAAGAAGGAACTTGTCGACTGAAGCCGTGACTAACCTGTTCAGTCTCCACAAAGTTGGCCACCTGTCCGTCATCGTTGGTTCCTCGCACATTAAATCTCGTGCCGGCTCGCTCCGAGCTGAGGCGAGAGAAGATGCAAGCCTTGGCCTGTTTGTGGCCGGCATAGATGGTCCTGATCTCTACGCCGCCACACATCAGCCTCAGCAGCCAGTCATCACAGTTTACTCCATAGTGTTTGAGGTGCAAGTGCAGAGACTGGTTCCTGTTTGGTTGCAAAGAGGGAAAGATGACTAAATAAAAAGTAGCAAAAACAGATCACAATCTTTGAAAAAAAACAAAACAAATGCACGCCTAAAGGCTATTCTGTAAACTTTAAACAGAGAAATGTTGACATCTCTACCAAAAGAAGCGGTTGTCTGTAGTGTCTTCTAGGATCCTGCGATGCGCATTGAGACTTAGATCCATGCTGATTCCAGTAGCAGACCAGGCAAAGTAGAAGTGTCCTGAGTTTAGGACCTTGCGCACCTCGGAAATCCGGTCCTCATCACCTGGATCGTTCTTCAGAGATATAAAGTCTGTCTGCGTGACCCTGAAGACCTCTGAATCCTGCACCTTCCCCACAGAGCTGCATCCTGTCACAACCACGAGACTGTGCAGCATGGAGTCCCCTGCAAAATTGAGGGATCAAAAGTACAAGAAATGGTTAACTGAACTTTGATGCCATTACTGCATAACAGGAATTCAGCAGCCAGCCTAATCTCAGCCATCAAGAAGACTGAGCTTTAATCTTTCACGCTGGTTCCTTGTTGTGATAACAACACCCTTCAAGGTCACATGAAGGACGGAAGAAAGCAGCTTATGACTAAGGAGCAACAGTGCCACAAACCAGAGGAGAAGCATCATGGTTGCCTGGAACCATTTAGGGAACAATCATTTTCTGTTTTCCTACCCAGGTTTAGCCGGAGAACACCAAGGATTCCATACGCATCAAAGATCCTGGTATAAGTACTTTTAATGGCATCCTTTTCCGCCGCCGCTAAAAGAGACAAAACGGGTAAGAAGAAAACATTATTAGAGCCTGTTCAAATATATCATTTGTAAGTAGTTGACAGATGTTCTAGGATGAATCGCTTGTGTCATACTTCCATTGAAATGCCACTGCTTGAAGGTGCAGTCTAAAGATAGTGTCAATCATATCTCAATTAAAAAACAGATGGCTTACACAAAACGGCAACAGCTCCTGATTCAAACATGAGGCATTCTTCCCTCGCCCTCGTTTCCACTATGACACTGTAAGGTGGTGGATCCAGCTTGTGGTAAATACGGTATCCTTTGCTGAAAGCCATAGCTGATCCAAGATGAAAAAAAAATCCTATGTTATTACCTGGAAACAAAGGAAAGAAATAAGAATCAGTGATCACGAGACATAAAAATACATTTATTTTAAGATTTTTGTTGAATAACTTTAACAGTAGGATCTTTATTTAAGGTAAAACAGAAAATACTTATTTTTTTAAATCCTTATTTATACATCTAAGCATATGTACCTAACCTTTCTTAAATTTCTCACTAATTTAGAAAAGGTTAATCGTTAATTAATTTACTTACAAACTGAAGAGGATGGGAAGCACTTACTTTTGATGCATTTAATCAAAAGAAAAAAAAATGTTCTGTCTTTTAGTGGTTGATTTTGATGTCAATTCAGTTGAACGGTGCATCTCTAAACACATAAATATACCCACTGCCATACCTATCTAGTAGCAAGCTGGACACACTTTGAGGTTCAAAACTGCCTTAATTCAGCAAGGTGTCAGAGACAAGTGGAGATTTTGGGTCATTTTGGCATGATAGCACCGCAGAATGCAGCAGATGTTTCAGCTGCACATCTGTGATGCAATTCCTCCATTACAAATGTTTCCTAAAGTTGGTCCACTGGATTGAGATCAAGCATATGTGAAGGATTGTCATGTTCAGAGAACCAGCTGATTTGAGCTATTTGATTGAAGCTGTGTGACAGGGTGTGTTATTCTGCAGGAAGCAGCCATCAGAACGTAGCTAGACTACTGTCATAAAGGAACAGACAAGGTCAGGAACAACACTGAGAAAGTCTGTGTGTATGATCAATTGTTTGATACAGTTTAAGGTTTACATTTAAGAAAATTGGTGGATTTGTTCCAGGTTGTGCCAATCGCTGCTCAGCTGAACCATGGCACTGTGATCCAAGGCTAAAGGACATCAGATAGCCAAACTCATTTGAAACAGATAAGACCATAATGCCGCCTGCACAACATAAAGTCGGAGATTTGAATAATATCTTAGCAAATGGACCTCTGATCTTATCAGTTTTTTTACTCTGATTCTGAATAGGACAATACATCTTTTAAAGATTGAGACAATGAAGGCCACTGCACATGGGTGAGCAGAGCAGCAGTCTTCCATCTCAAGAGTATGGCAAGCCTGAACAGAAGAAAACCAAAGCACAACACGGCATGCTTTGCATAATACCATTATCTTGCTTATCCATTGTACCAAAGACAGCAGAAAGTTTGGGGTAAACCTACATTTTAATACCAACTTCTAGTTGTTTGCAGCTTGCTACAGAAAGGATCGATAAGTCCACTATTTGTGTCTCAAAATCTAAGACGACTGTATAAACAATAAAACAGTGACAGTTTATTGTATTTCGAAACGTTTCCCTTAAACTGCAAATAAGGGAAACTTGCCAAACAATTACAGGAACAAGAAGGAAAGTTAGGCTGCAAAGTCATCCGTATAAGGGGGGATCAGTGAGGACACTGCCCGACAGAGATGACAAACTAATATTTATTTTAACAGACTCGCTGCAGGGTAGCAGTGATAGAGGGAGATGGTGAAAGTTAAAGGCCGGGGAAGTGGCAGATCATCTTCCCTGACTGATAGTCACGACTTCAAAACGCAGCAGCAGCATACGAAGCAACCGCTAACCTACCAGCTAGCACACAATGCTACATTTTTATGCAACGCAAAGCCATCAAACGAAGCAGGTGAATTACTCGTATGTGAAGAAAGTATTTGCTGTCCTTCGCACGCCTAACGCTAGCTGGCAACGTTAGCCAACTTAGCCAGATTAAATCACAGAGACGGCTATGATTCGCTAGGTTTCATTATTTTGATGGTGGCACTACCTGCGCGTCCTGGGATGATTAACTACCAGCTACTATCGCATTTCTTATCTAGTCCCGCTCATGTAAAACACACACGCTTGCATGTATTTCTAAATGTTGGTTTTATGTAGCAACTATCTGGCTTAATTAAAATATACAGAATAAATGTACTATAAACCCCGTCTTACCGTCTCCCCACCGGGTCGCTGTACCGCTGTCACAACAAAATCCTTCCCGGTGTGTTGGCGGAGTGGTACATTCGGACGTAAAGTAAAGCACGCCCTGCCTCACGTTACCGTAATACTTCTAAAACCATATATGACGGAAGTGCCTTAATTGCAACAAAACTTGAAGTACTTGCCTTTAAAAGCTAGTAAACGTTACTGATAACAACTGTACAGGCACACATGTAAACTACAATTAATACGCAGAAAGAAACTAGAAATATGAACTCGTCCGCCTTTAAACATAATAGACAGTTACTCACATCCAATTAGAGAAGGTTTGCAGTTTTTTCTACCAATCAGATTAGACCAGAGGCGGGACAGCCGGCTTTCATAACCCTGCGCGCTGGCATATATAACAAGACCTCCAGCCTATTCGTAAACACAACAGTGTTTGGAAGTGAATATCGAGCAATAACATGACTGAATTGGCTATTTAATAAGGTAGGTATTGATACTGCACTGTCTCTGCAAAATATTATGATTAATATGAATACTATACAATAAGGCTTTGCCATGTCGTCTAAACGTGTGTTATCGAACTAACCCCGTTCACCCCACAGCATCTGCTAATGTTTCCCATTAAATAAACTCTCTTATGGTTATTAAATTATGTGTTATCTTCCTAATTGGCGGACAAGGTTTGATCATAACATTTCTCTTAGCATAACGATAGTAATACGAGCAGACAAATGTAAATATTATGCTATCTTGTTTAAGCTGTGTGAATGTGTTTTGTTGATTTGCAGTTTTAAAGCAACAAATTGCGGTTTTTCTATCACCCAATGCATCAGTGAGAAAATTAGTTTGCTATTTGATGACTAGCTATGGATCAGTTTTATGTTTTAAAGCTATCGCCAGACTTTTATGTAGAATCAATCAAGCTCTCTGCAGTTTTTCACCTACAGAAGATATGAGGGTAATTTTTTAGATGTGTTTTGCATTTTAGTTGTTATGTAATTGAGAGAAAATCTACAAAAACAAGTCTTCCATGTTTTTGGTGAAATCACAAAGGGCATAAAGCATTAGCGTTATTTTGACGTTGTTAAATTTTGTAAATTA
Source organism: Poecilia latipinna (assembly GCF_001443285.1). Classification (NCBI taxonomy): domain Eukaryota; kingdom Metazoa; phylum Chordata; class Actinopteri; order Cyprinodontiformes; family Poeciliidae; genus Poecilia; species Poecilia latipinna. The sequence continues at coordinate 17,287 of NW_015114477.1, read as the reverse complement.
ATTGTTTTTTTTATCAAATTATGGAACCCATAGAATTTAGGGAAATTTGGAAGCATTCGAAGAAAGTAAAGAAAAAAGACCCACAGTCACAATTTATCCTTTCAAGTTCTAATCAAAACCTGAAAGCAGTAAGAAAAAAAAAAAATCTCCCACCTGTAGCCAGAAAAACAAGAGCTGTTCAAGAATTATACGTTTCCTTTGCTTTGGTTAATGTTTTTTTTTTTTTTTTTTTTTTTTTTCCCCAAAAAAAAACTACATATTTATAGCAAAAGAAAGGAAAAAAAAACATCTATTTTCTTGAAAAGATGTGTTCTTGAACATCTGTTCAAGACAACATAGATTTATGGAAAATTAAGGACATGTGACTTAAGAATTAAAAAAGAATTGAAAAGAAACCCTAAACATATTTGAAAACGCATATAAAATGAAGAAATTCAGATTTTTCTGTTACCTCCCCATATAAAAAGAAATTCAGTTCTAAATCATGTAATTTCAATTTCATATGCCTCTTGTGATGTCCTTGACACAAATACACTTGAAGATTAAATTATGCTGGTTAATTTGCATGCTGTCTTTTTATTGTGAGTGAATATGCTCGTGAAAACAAATGATTAGTACTTTTAAAGACCAGTCTCGGCTCCCGGTTTATGTGTATGCATCTCTAAATATCTCATGTTCTTATCCTGCTTTTTTCAGAAACTTTAATTTATACCTCCTCAACATGAAGCGCCTTTACCTGGTGGAGCCGGTGGTGGCTCTGTATGCTTTTAGCAGTTTTCTCATCTACCCGCTGGTCCAGCAGTATGTGTACAGGAGGCTCTGGCAGCAGCTGACCAACACTCCCTATCCCGTCTCAGACAACACCTCCAGATGTGCTCCAAGTAACAGCAGCAGCAACCAGACTGACTTCCATAAGGTTCGTTCATAATGAAAGGATGCAAGGAAGGAGAGGATATGTTTATTGGTTATCTAATTTAAATTTTGATAATGTTCTGTTGTTTTATGTAAATAAATATCAGTCCCAAATGTGATTCCCTCTAGCTCTCTGTACTGATGTCTTTTAACATTTTCATGAAAAAAAAACTATCCATCATGAAAAATCAATATTATTCTGTAATTCTAGCTGGATGTTATGCTGTTTATTAATCCGTAAAAACTGGTCAACTCCTAATGACCAATGCATATGAGCTTTGCTGAAATATTTTCATCCCTGGAAAATTTTCACATTTCACACAAAGTTTTGGCCAGGTTTTCTTTTTTTGTTCGTTTTTGTTTTTTAAATTTTTCCCACAGATGAAAATCTGATAATGTGGTGAGCATTTGTATACCCCTTTTAATTTCATACCCCGCAATTAATTGGTTTGAGAAGTTGCATAATTTATAATTATGCAGCTTTAATATTTCAAAGTTAAAGGGTATATTGTTGTTGCACCTGAGCAACATTGTTTATTCATTACAATAGCATTTTTGTTGCAAAATACTTTAGAATGCTAATTTGGTGGATACATTTAATTGATATTCAAAGCAGACATGTGACTCAAGCTTAGCCTTCTGAACTTGACTTCAACACCCTGAACTAACAACATAATCTCAAATCATTTCCGATCCAATAGCAGCTTGCAGTGTTCAACGCACCAACATAATTTGATTTTAAGCAGATTAAAAGGAACATGCATTCATGGACTAGTAATGTCATGCCATCAACAAATGTGAAAATAAAAGTAGGAAGTGAAACGCACTCACACAAGAATAATCTGTTTTTATCTGAAGACACAGCTGCCACAATGGCACCTGCGTAGCAGTAGAGCTTTGTTCCTCTTGCTTTTTCTCGAGAAAAACCTCACTTGTTCTCACAATCTCTGCCATCTGAATAACAGGTTTTACAGGTATTAGACAAAGATTTCAGACTCTCTAACATTTTTGTGTTATACTGGTTTAAAACTCAAATTAAAGTGTCAGTCAGCAGAGTTTTTTTTTTTTTTCCAAGATCTTTGGAGCATAGATTAAAGATCATTGATCCACCTGTTTCTGTAAACTGCCAGATATCTGGCTGAAAGAAGACCCTCGTGTACAAGAAAGCCAAATCGATCTGTTTAGAAACATCTCCCTGTCAAAAACATTGACTGTAGTGGTTTAAAACTAAAGGGACCCCTCTCGTTGCTCTTTTTAGGTGTTAAAACTACAGTTTTAAAAAGCAGTATGCAGCATGTCTACTATGAAGGTGACTGTAGACTCTCTACAAGAGCAGATAGACCCACTAATTCTTTGTAAATATTGCTGTAAACCTGTGTCAATCAATCAATCAATTTCTGGAGTACTTTTCAGTTAGGGTAAAGGAAACAAGTTCTTTACTTAAAATAAAACAATAACAAGCAACAGCGAAAGTCTGCTGGGATAATTGGGGTGATGACGCGACACTAGAACATTCAGTGTATGCATCTAAGCAGTAATTGATTTTATTCTAACCTAAATTCCCTGTGTCTGCTTTTCCAGGAGGTGCAGAAGCAGGCGTCTCTTTTCTCCCTTTACTCGGAGCTCCTCTCCACAATCCCATCTTTGATCGTTACTCTTGTGCTGGTGGCCTACAGCGACCGGGGCGGACGCAAGATCACCATCGTTATGCCTCTGATCGGCACGCTGATTTATACCAGCACCTTCCTGACTGTGTCCTTCTTTGAGCTCAACATCTACCTTCTCATCGGCTCTTCCTTCCTTAGCTCTCTGTTTGGGGGTATCAGCACTTTCCTGGGAGGCTGCTTTGCCTACATAGCAGACTTGTGCCAAGATGACCGGCAGAAGACGCTGCGAATGGCTGGAGTGGATATGATGATTGGACTGTTGTCTGGAGTGGCCGCAATATCTACAGGTTACTTCCTGAGAGCTGCAGGCTTTAACTGGCCTTTCTTAACTTCGGCCCTGTGCCAGTGTTTGATCCTAGTCTATGCAGTTTTTATCCTGGAGGAGACGGTAAGAAACACTCCCGCTGATGGCAGTGATATAGACGGGTCTCCCCAGCGCCCTGGGTTGAGACAGTTGATTTTTGGGCTCTGCCAGATCTTTGCAAGAGCAAGCTACAAGTGTAAAATAGTTTTAGCCCTCCTGATAATCATCTTCAGCAGCTTCACCTTCACCTACATTGGAGGCATCTCCTTGGTGACGCTATACGAGCTAAACGAGCCACTGTGCTGGACTGAGATTCTGATTGGCTATGGCTCAGCACTGTCCACCACGGTGTTCCTGACCAGTTTCCTGGGAGTGTCGGCGTTCACATACTGTGGAGTCCCGCAGCTGCTGATCGTTGCGTTGGGGATCCTGTCTGTGCTGTCAGGACTGATCATGGTGGCGTTTGCAAAGACCACAGTTCTGATGTTTTTAGGTGAGTTTAAGCTGCCGAGTCGTAATTAAAGTTATTAAACTTTGCACAGTCGTTACTTGAACTAGACAAAAATGCAACCCCAAGAATTTGAAAAGTAATAAAAAAAAATGTAATTTATTTCAATAAGTGGAACATTTATATTACATAGACTCATTACACACATAATGATATGTTGATGTTGTTTTTCTGATACAAACATTTTACAGTATAGATGACACTATTGTGAAGAAGACGACTGAGTTGACATTTGTCCACCAGAAAGTCAGACACTTAACAGAATCAGACAGTAAACAACAAAAAGATAATTGGTAAAGAAGCTGACAGGTCAGAAGGGTTTATCCAAGCATGTGGAAGTGTGGAAGAAAATGATTCACAAGTAAATGATGATTCACTATATACCCCAGTGACCTTACAAGGATAAATGGGTAAAGATGGATGGATATATTTATTTACGTGGATACAAGTAAATATCCCTTGCCCTATAAATTATTTCCATTATAGATTTGAATTATTATAATCTAATATTCTAAGAAACTGAATTCATTATCTGAAAGCCTTAATTCTTGAAATTGACAGATATAAACACTTGAAATATGAGTCTCTGTCTGAGGAATGTAGATATTAAATGAATTAAACTTTTTTTTTTAATTAAGCTGCATAAATCCAGCAACCATACTTGTCACATTTCAGGCCTTGTAATTTATGTTTTCTGTTTCATTTTATGACCAATTTATCTAAAATAGCTTTTAAATACTGAACAAGATAAAAACAGCACTTAAAAAATAAAAATTCTTACCAAAAACACTACAGACTATTCTCTCTGGTTACAGATTGACAGCTAAGTTTATTGGCCTGTAAGGTGTTCAGAAGCTACTGAGTTTGCAGGGTCTTTTATTAGATGACTGAATTGTAAGCTTTACTATGTTTGTAATCATGACATCTTATCTCTGCTTTGCTTATTTTCTTATCTCTGCTTTGTTTGGTTTAGATATAGTACTGCCAGGGGGGTTATTATGAAAGACATGAACGCTGAAACTCGTTATAGCTCTGAAACATTAATTTCCGTCAGTGATTGTGTGTGTTTGCAGTTGCACAAAAGCTTTCATAAAATTTCTTATTTAATTTTCTTGTTTGTTTTCTTTTTATTGCAGTACGGATCCCCATGCTGCTGTCCATAATGCCTTTCCCTGTTCTCCGCTCGGTAATGTCAAAGATCGTCTCCAAGTCTGAGCAAGGCAAGTGCGCTTTTGGACACACACCATGGATGCATGTCTGTGTTTAAAGAGTCATAGTCCACTGGTGTGTGTCCTGTCCTTAACGTTTCAGCGTACACTTGGAAAACAAAGCACTTAAAGTTTCTGTTCATCCTAGAAGTGAAAGGACTTGAAGGATCATAACATTGACTTTAGTTGTCACTGTTATGCTTAACTGATTTCCTCTTTTTTTTTTTCTTTTTTTTTTCCAGGAGCCCTTTTTGCTTATCTTTCCTTTCTGGAGAGTTTATTTAACAACGTTGGATCTGCGGTCTTCAACAGTATCTATGCTGCCACGGTGGGGTGGTACCCTGGTTTTGCCTTCCTCTTAGCTGCAGGACTCTGTGTCATTCCTTTATCTGCGATTGCGTAAGTTGATTTTCCTAGTGTTCACACCACAAGACTAAACTGTCATATCAGGCTTTCGTTTGACTCTTGCATGTAGCAACTATTTGTTTCCTAAATGAAAAGAAATTCATAAAATAGACACAAATAAAATCAAACTCCCAGTGAAATAAATCTAAAAAGAAGAGCAAAAATTGTTAGTTGACAAGTTTATACAAACACAATCCTATGCAAAATTGTTCCTAACTCTTTGAGGACATGATTTAAAGTATTAAGTTGCTGATGAAAAGGCATCACCACATTATGAAGTCGCCATCCCCTAGTTTCACCACAGGGATGGTATGAGCTTGGTGATGAGGAGTATTAGTTTTTGTTCACAAATACAGATTTTCATGCAGGCCAAAATGTTACTTTTTGTAATGTGTCCCACATATATTTTGTCCCCATCACACAGGGCTCCTTGTGGCTCTTTTCTTGCAATGGCTCACTTCATACCACCTTCCTATACAATGTTTTCATCCTGGTGAAAGAAGTTGTCTCTTCGCTGGCTGATTTGTTCAAACACGGATTGGTATTTGAAAGGAATAAAGCTACACTCAAAGATGCATGATCTCAGCAATGTTGTGTAAGCGTTTTAGCTCCAACTTGTTATTGGCTGCTGGAGTTTGAGGAAGGATTTGGATTACAAAAACACTTTTCTGCTGGGTCATAATTGCCAAATACACGTCATTTCTGTAGAAAACAGAAATGTTCAAAATTAAGAAGTAGGAAGGCACAGTTCCTTATTTAAAGTATAACTTTAACCATTGTCCTAAAAATTATTAACCATATCTGACAACTTGCGTAGCTTTCTAAGATGTGAAATCATACTACTGCTCAGGTGTGAGAAGTATTACTAAGGCATTTAACAAATCTTTCAATTCAAAGTGGGGAAAAAGAAAGTAATTCTTCAAAGAAACCCATAAAATGTTCCTTTTAACCTGTCATTCACAAGTTGTCATTCACAATGACAGGTTAACCGTTAACCTGTCACGAGAGGACCCAAATTTGGGTCCTCTCGTGAATGACAGGTTAAGGTTTACTACAAGTCATGTGGGGAAGCACCAGAAATGTGGAAAAAGGAGGAAATGAGACCAACATTAAGCCTTTATACAGAACTCTATGGTGGAGAATTAACATTGCACATTACCTTGATCCTTCCATCCCATGTGAAAAATGTTGCTGCCAGCATCATGCTGTGGGGATCCTGTTCTTCAGCAGATCCAGGGAAGCTGGTCAGAGTTGATGGGAAGATGGATAGAGATAAATATTGGACAGTCACAGAAAAATCCAGTCACAGATTACATGAGACTGGCTGAAACCTCTCCTTCCAGCACCATGCTTTGATCAAAGCATAGTCATGTGTTAAAATAGCCCAGTTAAAAGTCCAGGCCAAAATCCAATTGAAAATCTTTAGTAATACTTGAAAATATGTTTGCAGGTTCTCTACATCCAGTCAGATAGATCTTCAGGTATTTTTATTTTTTTTTATTGAGGGATAGGTAAAAATGTTTTTTCTCTGGGTGTAAGAAAGGTTGCAGTTTGAATCGCTGTCAATTATTCTTCCGACTCAGGGACCCTGAATGTATACCACAGTGTTCAGATTTTTATTAGTAAAAAGAATTGGGAAAAGCTGTATCATCTTCACAACCACCCACTTTTTTGTGTATGTCTTTCAGACAGAATCAAAGGGGTATAAAATACTTTTCAAAGTGTCGTAGGCTGTGCCATGGACACTGAAGCTCTCTGTCCTGTTGAACTAAAGGATATTTTGCTGACGGTTGTTAAACTGAGAAGACAAAGTGATACTGCTTAGTCAATGTGGGAGCTGTAGCGTGAAACATAACCCCCCTTACTGCCTACATGTCTATCACATGCTGTGCTTCTTTCTTTGCACAGTGATCTGTTTAAAAAAACAAAACAAAGCCCTACCCAGATATTTTGTTGTTGCTCGCTAACTACAAGTGCACACAGGTTGTGAACTCTTTAATGAAATTGAAAATCATTTTAGCTTAAAAATTAACTTATTGACAATGTGTCTGTAAACTCCCAAAACACGATTAATGGAAATCCATGACACAACAGATAAGCTTGTCTCCTGTTTTAGCTGGAATTGGTAATGTCTATTTCCTGTCCACATGTGTTCCTGTTTCTGAACATTTTAGTGCAGTGGCTTTCATCGGAGTGGATGTTTCCACTGAACCCATAAAGTCAGAAGATGGAACCTCTGAGGAGGACGGCCAGCCTGAGAAGGACGACGACACCAGTCCTCTTCTAAGCTCTTCTTCTGTTAACACCTGAGCTGTACATTGTTAACGTATTTATCTTTTAAGTATGTCAGTCACTTCAGTTTTCTGGGTTGATACCACTGGAAAGTTTCATTTTCCAGTGTTTTGAAGCAGTGCTTCTTCTTTTTGCAGCAACTTTGTTACTCAGTATCAGTTTTACTTTTCATGGTAAATCCCATTGAATTAGAAATGTCATTTAATGACAAAAATATGCTTAAGAAGGAGAAAGTGAGCTTTTTCAGGGGAATGTATGTGCACATTTGGGATGTATGAATGATTTTAAAACTTTTGATTAATTCATATACAGTGTAATTAATTGTCTAATAATTCCACCTTTTAACTGTTAACTATTTTTTGGACAATTTTCACCAAAGTTCTAAAGCTGCCTAATTTTCATGCAGTTTGAAGTAACTGATTTGATTACATTCGTTGACTTTTTACAAATACCGTATTTTTCCCACGCTTTGAACCATGCGGCTTATAGCCCGGTGCGGCTTATACAAGTATGTTTCCAGTTTGTTTTTTTGTTTTTTTTTTTTGTTTTTTTTTAAACAAACTTTGTGGGTACGGCTTATAGTGAGGTGCTCTCTACAGTCCGGAAAATACGGTACTCAGGACACAAAAAAACAATCTTGCCAAAAATCTTTCCTGTTAACTAATGTAAAAATGCTTTGCTTCAGAATGTATTCATCTGACAGTCTTGGGTTAAAATTGTGTGACTCATTGTTTTATTTAAACCAGAAAAGGGCCAGACGGTGTAGTTCAACTGATTTTTGCTGTTTTTTTATTTAATATTGTGTAAATGGACTGTACTTGTGTAGCACTTTATGTAGTCCAGTCCAGTGGACTCCAAAGCGCTTTTTTATTACAAGCTACAATCCGACTGATGAATCTGCACCACCATCTCTGACTACCACAAATAGGCAAGGCAGGAGAAGTGTCTTGCCCCAGGACAAAGTGAGTAATAGTGAGGTTCGAATCGATACCCTTGAGCCTCTATCGCCCTTTCTGAAACATGTGGAAGTAGGTTTCTTTTCAAAAGTATTTGCACAATTTGTTACTTTATGTTACTTTATCTTTTTGTTGTTTTGCTATGTGTAAAATTATGAAAAATATAAAAGTAAGTAATATTTAAAAAGTGACGCTAGGGAAGAGGAATGAAAAGGGAAACAAACCCTCAAATTTTAACATGTATTTGTGTTGATAGACTAGTATGTATTGGGAAGTGAAAATTTAATGAGGCTTTTTATATTTTTCTAAAGACAACTTGCTCATTAGCTGAGCATTTTATATCTTAATTAGCAGTGACAAAGAACACCATTAATTAAGATCAACTGATTGACAATGGGAACTAGCAAAATGTGTTTTTTTGTTTTTTTTTCCCCCCCTGGGAGACAGTGACTTGAAATGGAAAACTGTTACTAGGGAGCTAAAATGTAGGTCAGTTCAGGTATGAGAGAGATTAGTATTGTGTGCTTTGTAATCTTTTCAATATGGAATAAAATCTGTAGAAATAAGGTTAAGCTTGCAGAGACAAATCCAGGTTCACGAGAAGAAGAGAATCAATGCCACAGGACTGAACCTTTGATTTTAAATATTACAAAAAGGTAGACATTCTAATGCAGCTTTTTGTGGATCAAAGTTTCATTGATAAAATTGATTTTCTTTTTGTATCAAAATGCACTTTAAATTAGTTAAGGTGTCTTAATAAAATGAGCATACAAAAAAAGTTGTTTGTCTCTTTCAAAATGTCCAGAAGAACCAATCAGAGCTAAACTGTTTTTTTCAATGTTGTGTTTGTCCGTTTTTCTCTTTTTGGTAGGATCTCAGCTGTTGCCAGACACATTTTGAGGTTGAGTCTATTCAACAACAGAGTGCTGTTTAAAAGAGCTTTAAAGAAGGTTTTCTTACAAGCTTTCTTGAACGCTTACAAGATACTGGCAATGGGCAACTTTCTTGAAAGTTTACAAAAAAGTTGCTTGAAGGAAAAACTTATAAAATATGCTATACCCAACACTGTGCACATGAGATTATAAAGCCAGTTAGGCTACTGTTTAGGTCTTGTGCCCTGCTACGCAACTTTGCATTTTAACCCTTTAATTAAACTTTTTTACATAGACCTTTGCTCACCTTGTTTGTTCTTTTCATTCTCAGTTCACGTTTTCTGGGTGAGTTTTTATATGAGCCACTAGGTGTCAGTCTTTGTCCACCCATATAGCAATACTAGCTTGGTTGGTGAAAGTGCTTCTCATTTGAAAAATCTCTTTGTCACATGTTATCATGGCCTTCAACGCTTGTGAGGCTTTTCTTCCATGACACAATGTAAGTATTAAAGTATGTGTGTTGTATGGATGATAAATGAGCAAAAGAAATGTATTCAAGCCATAAGGCTGTATACCTACTTGTTTTCTGCTTGAGTTGGTTATTGTGGAAACCAATGGTGTGTAACCACAAAAGATGAATGATGTGGCCTGAATGCAATACAGCTCCTTCACATTAGTCAGCACTGGAGATGCCACATAAAATCAGGTTTTAGCCACACATGATGCATCACAGGAATAATACTTAGCTTGGCTTTAAACTGGACCTGTTAACAGTTTTTAATACAGTTGTACGTATGAATAGCAAACCACATCTAACTCTACTTATATTTGTTAAAAGGTGGGACAGCCAGATCAGTCTGAAAACATGTGCCACAAAGGGGGGGAAAAAAAATCTGCCAGTCCTGTGAATACTGTAAAAGTGAAACATCCCCCTGAAATTGAATGCAATTTCCTGTTGGATATCTTGGCTCTAGCTCCAGTCATGGAAAGCTTAATGATGTCTGATTGTAATGTGGAGTTATTTGATTTCCATTCTCAGGTTTTGAGATTTGTGTCTAGATTGTGATTAGAAGTTAACACAAAGTTTGAATGAAGTTCACCACTTGAGGTTAACAACGGGACCTACCGAGGCACCGAACATATGGTCTCGACTTGAATCAGAGATAGAGGTGTGGTGAGTGGTGATGATCGTTTTCATGGGTTTTCCCAGGGGCAGGGATCTCTGGCGGAGACAGTCAGGGTGGCTTGTGTCAGTGTGGCGTGCAAAGGGGTCGACGGGGATTAAAGAGAGAGTTGACGGAATATGGTTTTAAGAGGAGGCTGGGGGATTGAGGGTCTTTTTGGTTTCTGGTTTCCAAACACAGCTGAATCAGCACTGCAATCATCTGCACCACACCACATCACATCACCATTGGCCCTTTCTGTGATGTTAATCCAGAGAGTGGCTAACAGACCCCTCTCTTTATCTCGATTCTCTACATGTGAAGATAATTTGTTATTACATTGCACCAAATTTAAGTGGCTGATGTGACTGAAGTGAAGTTTAGAATGGAACAGCTTTTATATCTGGTTTGATGGTCAGTTGAAGAATACAATCTATTGTATAGCAAATTTAAACCAAATAGACCATTGTTGGCTTTAATAAGAACCTATGTTGGTGACGGTACACCAAGTAACCTTTGAGTATTTACTTGGAGCTGTTTGGGAGCAGACAGCTGCAATATCCAAACATTGATTTTGAAAAAGTGGGAAAAAAAAGTAAATCCCTTTTTAAGTGGAGATTTTTTTAAACCTTGTTTTACTATAAATATAAACATTATATTTGACTTTTTGTGCTAGAAACCACAACCTTAAAGAAGTATTTTATATGAGTTATTCCACATCTGTGCTTACTTGGTGTCAAATAAACATTGAATGGAAGTCAAAAACTTAATGACAAGGAAAGGGTAAGCATGAGCTACAATTTTTTTAATGATAATCTTTGACCTGGCACTTCTTTAGTTGTCCTCAAGTTATCCTTTTCTTCACTGTAATCTTGACATGGTTATTGCTGACGTTATCTTCACCTGCTGGCGCAGATTAGGTATTGCTGGATATATGATCAAAACCTCACATGCTTCGTAAATTCAGATTTCTTTTCCCCAAAATTAAGAGCAAACAACTGTTTAGTCACCGTATTACTGTATCATTAGCTTATGTTACCTTGACGTGAATGGAGGTGTCGTTACGCCAGGAAGCTGCTCCTAATTAACGTAATGCCATCATCAAATGGCATTAAGTTAATTTCTCCAGGATTTCTTGGGATTTTCAATCTCTTTCACCTGAGATTTAAAATCCAAAGTCTATTCTTTTAAACAATCTCCCTCCATTAATTTATACTGAGGATCAAATGTGGGACTGGAGAATCTAAAAAGAATGAAAATTAAAACAGGCACATAAACTATGTAGCTAGTGAAAGGCTCAACATGAGGTTTGAATCAGGTGGAAACAATGCCACAAGTGCAGCTTTGTGCCACATAGACAGTCCCAGAATAGAGAGAAGGCCAGGGACAAAAACCAGTAGTTGGAGGGCAGCCATTTTCTCTGTCTCTCCCTCCCTCCTTTTCTTTTTTTTTTAACAGATAATGCTGTTGTATTAGTCTTCTCATGCTAACAGGCCTGGTATAGGCAATAGACATAATAAACTAATTGCCCTGATCAACCTTTGCTCGCTGTGTGTTTCCGTGCCTGTTTGAATGGTTTAGTTTTACAACCGACTCATGTTTTTCTTTAACTGGATCGATGTCAGGTTTTGTGAGCTAAACAGTCCTCACATTTTTTTGCGTTTGGTTTTCATCTTTCCCATAAGCCGCATTGCATGGCTTTTTGTCTTCTCTGATTTATCGATTTATATTATTGAGATAATCCTATTTGCCTACCCCTTTCCTTTCCCATCTGGATCCCATGGCTTCATGCGGTTGCCACTCCTTCTACAGATGTCTTTCCCCTGTCTTTACTGCCAATAATGTCTGTTTCTTTATTCCCCCACCGGTACTTATAGCTATCTACTTCACATGCTCCTCATTTTCTTTTCTCGTCTCCACTGGAGAAGGATTGACTGTCTTCTTCGAACATTTCAAATGTAGATCTTCAACCTCCAATACTGACACACAAACTGCAGATCCTCATTGTCTCTTTTCACTTTTCAATTACTTGTCATCTCACTAAAAATATTTCAAAATCCAAAAGTTTAGCTGCAGGGATGGGCCAGGAGTCCAAGATGGCCACAGACTGAAGCACATGTTTTATTGTCTCAAAATTTCTCATCTCAAAAATATTTTTATCTTCAAGCACTACTTTATGAACCTTTAACTATTGTCGTGTTTCTATAAGGCAGTTATTTACACATAATCCAAGGATTATTTACAGGGGAAACAAAGATTATTGGCAGCAACATTTTCCTTCTCCATCCATTGTTCACATCTCCAGAAAGCATGAAGTGAACGATGGGGTTAAACTTGGACAGACTGCCAATTCACGCAGGACAAACACACTCATTTCATTTATAAGGGTAATTTTCTGAGAGACTAATTATCTTAAATGTTATGTTCTTGGACTGAAAGAAAACTTATGCACACACAGGGTGAAAGGCCCCTAGCTGGTATTTGAGCTTGACTTCTTGCTGTGAGGAAACAGTGCTAACAGTTGTGCTATGGTGCAGCATTGATTGAATTTTTTATTTATTCATACTGAAAGACCTTTTTTGTCCTTTATCGTGCTTTTTTGGAATCTATGTTACTTACTTCTTACTATGATTGTCCCTCTCAAGACTCACATGTTTAGATCCAATACTATACAATATGTGAATCTGCTCTTTTTGGTTAAAGAAGGCAATACGATATTCTTGTATTGCCGATATACGATAAAAATAAGATATGTATTTTTATCAACCATCACAAATGCATTTGTTTTCAAGAGAAGAGTTGGTGCTACCTCAAAGAAAGCAATTTATATTGATTATCATCTTAGCAATGGTCAGAGGAGCGACACTGAAGGGGGTGGCTCACAATGCTGAGACCACTACAGTGTCTGAAAGCTATGAATGTCATTTGTGCACAGCAGCACTCCTGTCTTTAGCAATGTCTCCTGCTGCTGAGCCCAAGCCTTTCAAGACAGGCAACCCCCCACATGTGTGGAACTGTGGCAGATAAAAGGTCACTGTGCCAATCAATACGCAGCCTGGTTCTGCTTCAGCACACTGGTTTAATCAACCTGCTGCTCCTGACAGGGGGAGACATCAGAGCCTGATAATCACAGAAGATTGGAAAGGAGAGGAGTGTGATACATGAGGATTGTTTGTGCAGGATTTCAGCCATGACATTTTCCTGTTATTATCACCATGTATATTTTTGTCTCACCTTTTAGTTTCTAAATTGATTAACCTAATCCATGTCTTTCCTTTTTTTTTTTTTTTTCTTTGTAAAGGTTTTATTGTCTCTTTGGGCATATAAACAGCAATGTGTGTCTTAGGTAAGATCATGCTGATTGCGTTTGGTTGGGGCGTGCCGTTAAAGAAGCACACATGCTGTCCTAAAAGAGGTATATCTGTGGTCAAATCAGAACCTCTCCAGCTTAACTTGACATTAGAGAAACCACAAGGCTAGTAAAAAAAAACTCTTTGTTTAACTGTGCCAGCAGTCATTTAGCCAGCATGCATGTGGAAATCTGTAAGGGAACAGTAACATCTGTATTTATCTGATCTGGTCTAACACAACCATTGCTGTTCTTCTTTGCTATGATCCTGGTTACTGTTGGCCAAGTTGGATGTTTGCAATATTTCCTTCTGCAGTTCATTCATTTAGATATCAGTTCTTTGTTCTGATCCTCAGTTCTGGTCCTGGTATCTCTTACTTTCCACCTTTCCACTGGCAACAGATTCTCCGTATGGTTTAGGTCAGGCTAGGTTAATTTACCAGAAAACCAAGCACATTAGAGGCTGTCAAGTCAAGTTTATTTGTATAGTTTATTAAAACTCACTTGATCAACACCAGCACATGGCATAGCTCCAGAAATAATCTCAGATGGTGGAAATTTCTCTCTGGTCTGCAAGCAGCTTTGATTTTGTCCCTCTCAACATTTCCTTCAGAATCTGACATCTGCAATTCAAGATGAAATGGAAAACTTACGTTTATCATAAACAGGGCTTTGGACCAATAAGCAAAAGTTACATTCTTTTCCCACTTTTGACGTTTCTGTTTTCTGAGTGACTTACCGCAAGAAATGTCTTGGACACGTCTTTGTGTGGTGGCTCTGGAGGCGCAAACTCCAGTGGCTGTCCACAATCCATGAATCACTCCTGAATTTTTTTCTCTCTCTTTTGCTTCATTCGAAAAAATGTTGACGCATGTCCATGCTTCATATCTGTAACTAGAAATGTAAACCTTTGAAAGCTACATTTTGCTGTTGGTCACTCTTTGAAGTCCTCTGTTGATACCTTAATGATATCTGTGGCTTTCCTACAAAGTCCAGACCACAAACCCAATCGGCCCAATCCTATTACATCACACGTGACTGCAGGAGGCTCAATAATTTCCTAATACAGTTAGACATTGTTGATTTTAGCTAGTGTTACTCAGACAACAGTAAAAAGTTAATTTGTTTTATTTGCAACACAAGACACCCCTGCAGCTCAAAGGAAACATGTCAAGAGCATTTCCCTGAGCACTGTATCAACTTTAAAAGCCACAAACCAACAATCCTCAGTTTGAAACCCCACTCCGTCAGTGACCCCTGAAATATCAATGTTTTGTTTTCATCTGTCTGAATTAGCAGAGGCCTTTCTGCCCAACAGAGTCAAGTAATCCATGCGTACCAGGTTTTAATGAAGACAGTTATTTGAGATGTTGTTTTTTTTTGTATTCCTGAAACCAAACATGAGACAATGTCTCAGTAAAGAAAGCCGAGTTTAAAATTTCTAACAGCCAAACAAACACAGGACACATCAAAAACACCAAATACTACAAAAATACTTACACTTTAAACACAACAAACCATCACATAAGAAAAATGTAAAAAATTCTAATCAAAGCAAATGAAAGCTTTAAAAAGTTAATAACAGTCCCATTAAATTTGTTGAAGATGTTGGAGAATATTGCCACATAGTGTTTCCTGATTATCTGTACCTCTAATATTATTTCCCAAAATCTGCTCCACTGTGCACTTCTGTAGTTTCACTTCTCTCTCAACCCTGCTGCTTGTCAATCACTCCCCTATTGTTCACCTGTCATTAGCTCTTTTTGCAAATATTTGGCGTGATGGCTTTATTGTCCTGAGAATTCCCCCGTAATGACTGAATTTGACAGAAAACAGTGGAGGAGGCCAAATTATGGTCTGAAAACCTAGAAAATGTTGAGAAAACCGCTCATAAATTTGGTAGAAATGCAAACCAAAACCTCAGTTTTAAGAGCATGAGGTAAGGCACCTGCACAAATATGATCTTCAGAAAATTATAACAGGAAAGGATTTACCATATTCTCACCTCAAAATTCAGTAGAAGATATTTGCAAATGAACATCTTACCAGGCCTCACACAACTCTGGAGATAATTTCTCTGGACATTTGAAGCAGTAAAAAGAACACTGTATGCTTGTGGCTCATGGTACAGCTTGTGGAAAAGGAAAATATTTTAGTTGTTGATGCTTTTGCCAGGACAACGCTGCTCACAAGTGAAGACAGTAAAAAATAGAGGATTAAAATAGGGTGACAACATTACAGCCTCACACCCTCTGATCACTCCCAAAATCACATCAATTATTGCAGTTACCAATTACATTCAACCAAAAAGGTATAGGAGAACAAAAAAAGCTGTGAATCTGAAATTTATAATTAGTCTGAACTAGATCTCTCAAAAAGAAAATAGCTGAACAATTAGATATTTAGTAAAACTGATCATGGCACCAATCCAAATGTTGGTGTCACTTAATTTTAATTGTGTTGTAAAAACAAATGAAAAAGGGGAAACTCTTAGTAAACATCTTATTCCATTCATCTTTCTACATCATCCGATATTTGTTTTTCTTTTCTATGTGCATGTGACATTTTAGCTTCTGTATACAAAGCTTGAAAACAAATTTATGCGCTAGAGTTGAGATGACAAGGGTAACAAAACATAGTTTCGAATTTACTGTCCTTGCGGTCCAAGGGCATCCTCCCTTTTATTCTCTTCCTCCCCAATAAAAGAGGAAAACTTGCAGCTGAAAAGAATCCTCAGAAATATGCCTGAGCCTGTCATCTGTATGGGACAGAAACCTTGTGGAGTGTGTGAGTCCTTGTAATTCAGGCTTCTACACGGAATGTTTCGGGACACAGAGTCCTGTGGGCCGTTTTAGCCTGATCTCAAGCCAGCTGTTATTCCAGAATTATTTGTGTCTACTGCAACAGCGATAACATCTTTCTCGTGTCTGCTGGTGATTGATGTCAGCTTTGTTGGTGAATCAACATATGCTAAGTAGACATGAACATATGCATTTCAAGCACGACAACGCATCTGACTTGAAATAAAGCATTTGAACATAAGGAGAGATGCATGTCATCTTTTACTTGGCTACAGAATATATATTTAGAAGTACTTAACTAAAGGATATGTATTTGTTTAGATTAAAACTGTTAAAAATATCTTCAAACTATTACTTTTATGTAGACAGTTTATCAGCCCTGCCCAGCTTTAATGTTTCGCTACTTTTTGCCATCTAGATAAATATGTCTTTCATCATCACTCGTCATTCATCTATGTTGTAGGAGCCATAACAGTTTACCATAACGAGTCGCATTTATGTTCCTCTTCAATGCCCACAGAGTCACTCGTTTTGAAACACTTCCAGTTCGATATAAATTTAGTATTCAGTTTGTGTTGATTTTGCCAAACTAAACATGAGGCAGCTGGTATTTAACTGAGAGTAAAACCACTGGTCAAATCTATCAAACCGTGCCAGTCTTGAGTCATGAACACATAAGCAATTAAAGCCTGAAAGCAAATACAGAAGGAGCTGTTGCACAGGAGAAAGCAGGGTAGAGCAGCGTGTACCTATAGAAGAGTGATTGACAGCTCCAAGACGTTCCTCCTGGCGCTGC
The DNA here is from genome assembly GCF_001443285.1 of Poecilia latipinna. Lineage (NCBI taxonomy): Eukaryota > Metazoa > Chordata > Actinopteri > Cyprinodontiformes > Poeciliidae > Poecilia > Poecilia latipinna. The sequence continues at coordinate 54 of NW_015114477.1, read as the reverse complement.
ATGGTTGTTTCTGATTGAGTAGTGTATTTCTATTTATGGCTTTAGGACCAGGAG
>NW_015114476.1:116423-130062 GCF_001443285.1 Poecilia latipinna | reverse complement strand
TTTTTTTTTAAAAGGGGTAAAATTTAATCCCAGTCCAAAATCCCATTAAGACTTTTGGACTCTCCATCCAGTCTGTCTGAGCTTTTGAAGTATTTTGAAGCTGGAATGGGCAAAAATATCTGTCTCAAGATGTTCGAATCTGAAGGAGACTCATGAAGAGTCATGACTAGACTAACAGCTGTCAAGAGGTAGCTGCATAGTACGACTCGGGGGCACTTATTTCAAATATACATACAAAAATTTGAACAATATCTGTCCACTTCCTTCGACTTTACAATTTCACACTGCTGTGCTGTACTGGTCCTCACATAAACTACCAGTAAAATAAATTGAATGTTGTGGTTTAATGTGTAAAAGTATAAGTACCTCTGAAAGGCACTGAGCCTTCTGACCTCAAAAGCGCCATAAAATGAAACAAGCTCAACATAACTTGTTTACCATTTGTCCCATAGCTGTTATTGTTCCTCTGCTGCAGCTCCCTCTCCGAAAAACCAAGCAAAAAAAACAAAAACAAAAAAAAACAAACAAACAACAAAAAAAACAGGCTTTTCTCTTGCCTGAATGGCAGAACAAACTATGTCACTCCTGACGCCTCGGCTTGGACGAGTACGAGCGTTAACTTCAGCTTGGATGGCACAGACGTGCGGGCCATCTGGAGTCCTTTCTCCCCTGCGAGGTTGGTGGACATGTGGGCTAGAACGGAGCCAAGCTAAGTTTAAAACATGTCCCATGGGGATTTTGGCTGGTTGTCATGAGCACAGAGCAGCTCTCTACCCCGGGGGTAATGTTACACAGGTAGCACTCAGACACTGCGAGCTAAGGGTAATATACAATATAAATGTCTAAATGTGAAATGAAATGTAGTGTAAAATTGAAAACGATGGCTGAGAATTTTCAAGGTGAAAAGCTTTCCCGAGGCAGCGGCGGCCTTTGTGCCAGCAGCTGACGTCTGTGCAGCAGTTTCTCAGAAAATCGTCATGAGTCGAGGGACTTTGTTTTCCTCTGCCTCTGGCGACCTTCATAATTTGCTACCTCAAATGTACCGTGATACAGATCCAGATAAAGTGAATTTATAAAACAGTGATGGAGATGAGAGACGATCACTAACCATTGTCCTGCAAAACAATCTAATTAGATTAACACAGTCCTGCTGTTTGTCAGTGTAGTTAGTAAGGCTGGCCTGAACAGAAGGTTAGTGCCAAAAATCAGTGTAAAGAAATCAAAGCTTATTAGGTGCTGGACATCAAATGGAGGCTCTAGATATAAAATAATTCAGGCTAATAGATGCGGAAAGTATCAAACTGAAATAAAATATTAAAAGGCAAAGAATGCAAGCATACAGTGTTGGCACTCTGTATGTGCAACACAAGAACTGACTTTAAGGGAAAACTAAACCAACTACCAACAGTAAGTTTTAACTTATATTTCCAAAACTACAGCAGTGTGTTCTTGAACTATGAAAGTTTAATAACTTTGAAAAGAAATATGCTCCGATCATAAACTATTTCCCTACCTCTTCTAACAGCCAGATGGGGAAAAAAAAATAAATAAAAAATGGTAGGCATCCACAGGCTTTTTGATGATTTCATCGCTATTCGCTTAGGTTAGTGTGCAGGTCTGTTAGTACAGAGTTATCTCCAGAAAAGTGATCAAGTAAGGGGCTCTCATAGTTTGAGTTCCACATCTGAGTATGAATACCAGTGTTTTGCAAAAGTATACTTTAAGTTATCCACAGTTTGAAGTGTCCAACCACTAACTTAAGAACATTTTGCATGCTTTTATGTTCTCTAAGCTTTTAGTTGACACATTTTTGTAGCAAGCTGTAATCTAATTTCAACCTATGCCCCAAGTTTAAGTCTGTTGCAGCCTCCAACATGTGTTTTTGTCTGTCCTGACGAGCGTCACAACACCATCATGCTGCCACCACCATGTTTCACTGGGCATATGATGTGTTCAGTGTAATTTGCAGTTTCAGTGTAATTTGCAGTTTTAGTTTTCCTACCACCATTTTTGAATGCTTTCTTTCAACAACTTTCCTCTTGCCTCAAGTTTCTTAAGGAACAAATCTATGGAGAGGATGAACAATAGTTGTATAACTGTATAAATAAAACTTAACCAGAGACAATTTTATGCATTTTAATACATCAGAAGGTCAGCAGATTTAATTCAAAAAGTGAAGCCCAAATATTATTTTTCTTGTTCTACATTATAGCTGAAAATGAAGCAGAGCAATTTAAAAACTATAATTAAAGAAAATGCTGGCCAATTCAAAACTAAATCCATGTACTTTGCTGTGTGTGCTCAATGACTGGCCAGGCTTTTTATCCCACAAGCTACTGCATCTGTATGGCTCTTGAAGCGCAGACTCTATTGTTCACACACAATGTTTCCAAGCCAAACTGTTTAGTAGGATAACCTTCACAATCTTTCCAATTCTTATAATAAACTGAAGTTTTCACTGAGTTTTAATGTCTAAGATTCAGAGTCTTTCTGAGTATTTTAACAGTATTTTAATTGTAATTTCTGAATCCTTCATGCCTGATTTCAACCCAGAGAAAAACTATAAGCAAATTCGGTCAGGTAGCACACTGTGTCCTTCCGAACAGATGATTTATGATGAAGGCATTTACATTTTGCTAGCAATGTGTCAGCATAATGTAATAGAGAATAATGAGCCCAGTAATACATTCAATACACATCCCATAGATAGAAAAAGTAAACTACAGGACTAAACTTTAGTTCTGAGTGTTTTAAAGTAAATAAATCCTATTCGTAAAGCATTAAAGTCCTTACAAATAGTAGTTTGGGGACTTTGCAGAGTTTTGAGGTTATATTGTTTTGAGAGCAGCAGTTTGCTAAACAAACACAACTTTGCTTTTATGTCAAAAAAAAACTTAAAAGTTGTCTGGAATAAGTCTTCCTGTGCAGTGATTAGGTATGCAGGAGCACATAGTGAAATTCCTCGAGGCTTGTAGCCCTGTGATAATATTTACTAAGCAGGAATCAGGGGAAAGGATAAAAATCCGTGATTTTTCCTCCCTGTGTCAATGTCGCACAGTTGTAAAAACCGGCCCTTGAACAAGCACAGAGGGCCGTCTGTGACGGACGGGCCCTGAAAGGCGACTTCCTCCGATCACGTTTACTCGTCTCAGCAGCACCTGTTGCTTTACACCCACGCACGGCTCATGCAAACATAAGAACACATAGGTCTGTTTCTGATCTAAAGGGCAGGCTGCCAACAAAACAATGTACAAATGCAGTGTGTAGCAGGGAATCGCCAAAGGTCAGGAATAAATTAGGATCTCCAGTCAAAGTCAATAAGAATAATAGTACTCCTGTTTATGTTTTGTATAAGACCCGCTTTCACTTACTGTGAAAAATGGAGATCTTATGGCAGGAGGAAGGGTCCATGAAAATGGCAGGAAAGAAACAAAATGACATTGGGATGACCTGAAAGACTAAAGTTGCTTCAGAAATCAAACTTTTCTCAAACTATCCTTTCCTGAATGAAAACATTCAACAAAAATAAACAACAAAAATACATAGAGTCTGATTAGATCTTCAGCCAAATGCAGCCAATTTATGACAGAACCTCCACCATGCTTTAACAACACACTGTATATGATCCTCTTTTTGTTTTTTCATTTTCTTTCTGGACTGTGAATTCCTTGTTACAATGGGAAAATGGCTCTGCCCCACACCCAACACATGGCTTCTCCATGTTTAAATCCAGGCCTTTGAATAAAAAAATAAATAAAATAAAATAAAATAAAATCTGCCCAGTTCTTAATCTTAATTCAAGCAGCATAAGCCATTACATACTATATTACATAAAAAAAAATCAGTAAAAGCAAACAACTGATAAACCTCGTCCCTTATGCTTTGCAAAATTTTCCATAATACATTACAACCACACAGATCAAGATGTCTTAATGGGATTTTATATCAACATAAATTTGTGCACAACTACGACGTGAACGGTGTGTGTTTTCAGGATTTTGTTCAGTGTTCGCTCTCTGCCACATGCAACATTTTGCATGTAGGACAAAAAGTTTAATGATGGTCTCCTGACCAGAGCAGCTCCTTTTTATAATATGTGCTCTAGTTTGTAAGAAATGGGACATCCTAATATTTGTGTTGATGAAAAATTCTCCGACTTGAGCTGCGGATCTCTGCATCTCCCCCACGGGCGCCACTGCACCTGTTCTTTTCTTGCTCGACCGTTAAGTTTTGATCATCTATGTTTTAGTAGTTTTATGCCATACTTCTTTGAGGTAAATTAAAGAGTTTTATTCCTTTCCAGTGCTCTCTGGGAAACTTCTAAGGCCTTTGCAGAAGAACTGCATTTATAGTGAGATTAATTAGCACACAGGATGACTCTGTTGTGACTCTGTTGGTTGCGCCTGATCTTATTTTGGGAAATCAAGGGGTGCATGCCACAGCTTTTGTATTTGTATTTGAAAATCAAATACAAATCCACTGTTTTTAAGAGTTGACTGTTGTTTCTGCTCGTCAGTCTTGTGTTTTATCACAACCTGTCACAGGATAAGCAGCATGATTGCTTATGAAACGTGAACATAGCTGAGTAAATTGTTCTTCAGATCTCTGAATTTAATCAGTTTAGGTTTCTTAGGCTTACTGAAAGCAAACAGTGCAGTTTAGGTTTTTCTTCAAAGATCTTTTGTTCACAAAAGCCCAAACTATTATTTCTAAACTGAAGCCTATTTTCAGCCACAACTGCAGCACGAAGTCGAACTTTAAATAATTTGAGTATTTGTGTTTTTGTCGGATGAATCTATAACCGCGCTGTGCTGAGAGACAGATCTTTGAGGCTTTAAACAGACAAATAACTTGTGTAGCGTCATCATGCAGGCCAATATGTAGGAGTAAAAGCTGTGGTCTTTCTCACTTTGCTCTCTATTCCTCTGTTGTGAACAACGGCTGAATTTCTTCACCTTTAAATGCTGTCAGATATTTAATTGTTATCCTGACAACCATCTAAATCAGTGGAAAACATGGCCGTGGAACGTTGCACGTAGGCACTGGAGCATGACATTGAATTATTTTCTGTGGCAAATTATAACTCAGACAAAACTACCCATGTACACTGTGTGTACACAGTGTCTAAAGATAAATGAGTTAGAATAATAAAAACATCCTATGCCACTAATGTAATTTGCCTTCCATCAAGGTGTGGAAATGTTTGCCCATTCTATTTGACAAAATTACAAATTTCAAAAACTTTGGTGCAGAAGTGGCGTGTCATCTGAGGAAGGAACAGACTGGTTTTATTAGNAGACTTGTCAGGTGAAGTGATACTTTCTTATGTACATTAAAAAGCTCCTTTTTTTTATGAAGTATTTGGATCGGAGAAATAAAAGCTCAGAATAATCAAACGGATATGTTTTGTCTTGGGTGTGTAAATATGTCACACAAGGCAGGTACTTAATGTAGCTGCCAGTCAGTCACTGACAGGCAAAGTATAAATTTATAAATAGAAATCAGACAAAGAGTATAAATAATTTTCAAAAGGCTAAATAACCCTATAATATTAAACAGACAGATACATAATTTTTTTCAAGGTTAATGCTCATGTTACATTACTTTATCATAGGAAGGACGCCTGTTTCATTTTCATCCCCTTTAGACTAAAGCAACCACAGTCTTTCGTTTTGGCCTGGATTCACTGGATATCAAGTATTTTGACTCTATTTTATAAAATATAGACAGTAAAGAATGAACTCAGTTCACAATTTGACATGGCTACACTCTTTCTTAAAAGGCAATAAAGTCTGTCGTTAGACCAGTTTGTAGTTTACATCAATCTTTAATCAGGTAAATGAGTGAATATCTTTCAGTTGTACATTTCTATTACTCCACATTATGTTTTTATACTGTAAATGTACCCTTACTGTAAATCCTCTTAATACATTTTTAAGTTTTTATATTTTTACTTTATTAGTGTGACCATCTGTGCTTGACTTGCTGGTCAGTTTGCTGCTGGCTCCCCTGAATCTCCCCACTAAGGAAAAATACATGCTATTTTTATTCATATTTTTGTGTTAAACATGAAAAAAAAGGGTGCTGAGACAGCAGCTTTGATTCTCACATCAATTCTGAATCTGGTACAGGAATTGCTTTCTAAGTCTTGTCCTTTGCTGAATACCAAGAAAACCAAGTATGATGTTTTTTCTAAACAACTGGAGGTTATTTTGCATTTTAATGTCTTACTGAGGGACAAGGAGCTCAGTATTGTGTGTGCATTTCAATATCTTTTATCCAAAATGCCCAGGGTGTTAAGTTTGATCCTCCAAAATTCAAACAGACAAGACCTTATTTAAAGTTCGACTTTAAAAAACTGAAGGTAATTTGTTTATTTTGGTTTTTTTTCAGTGAAGTATGTGATGATTCATTCTCACGGTTGAGCTTTCTTTGTTTACCTAAAAGTGTTTTCCTCTCATGAAAGGGCCTGAAATGTGCTGCCAATGGCAGCTCTCATTCTGATGGAAAAGCTGAGGGCCTTATTTTCAGGACATTCCTCTCAAGGGACCACAGTTGCTGGGTTACAGAAACACATCTCCAGTGACAGCCAGGATCAGTTTCTTGACATTGTCTTGGTTCCTTCTATGGATTTGATTATTCTCTGACGGGAAAAGTGACACTGACAGGCATAGACATGTCCTATAAGATGAACTACGGAGTGCAAAACAAACCGTAGGCTGTGTAGATATGATGTATGTAGGAAAAAGTGATGCCAGCTGAAAGACAAAATGGACGTTGTAGCCACAAAATGGACATTGTAGCTTAATTTCCGCTTCCTGACTCCGCTGTTTGTTACAAAAGTTCACAAACTATACAAAAGTGATACAAAAGTATCACACTATCCTTGTTCATTTTGTATTTGAAAGATGGTGAATACTGTTTGGTAGTGTGTTGGTTGTGGGAGGACCAGCCAACAGCACAAATTTGACAGAAACTGGCTCAGCAGAAAAGTCCATAGCATGTTCCTCTAAAAGCTGCACAAAGGATCATTAAAATATTATATTGTTATCTAAGTAAAAAGTGAAAAGATGTGTTTTTTTTTACAGCGGTCTTACATTTACAGGTTATTCCTTTATTAGGGAGTAAGCATTTTCAAAGAGGTAAGTAGGTTTTCCACGTCTTTCCATGTCTGATTTTCTTACAAACATTGATACATCTTTCATATAACATACCTTCCATGACACATGCAGCTCATAAAGGAAACTATTGAATAATTCTCAGCTGTTATCGCCTTCTCTGCCTGTGGTTCCTCAGTTTTAATACCTTGTCAGACACATTAAACTCCTCTGTGGTACAGCATTTCACGCCCATTCCCCTCCCTGCCTTGGATTAAAAAGAAAAAAATATATAAAAATCCCCTCTGCAAGCCATTTATAAATAGAACATGGTATCACTCTGAACATATTTTTGGATAAGGAGCTAAAGCTGCTAAACTTTTAGATTTTTCATTCCCCCCCCTCCCGCCTTCTACTGCTGCTGTCACCAGAGTTTTAGCATCATTTGTCAGAGGGCGTCATGCAGCCGTATAGCCAGCGTATTTGGATTCGGGTCGACCACCGAGAAACTGCAGCTCCAGATTCGTCTCAGTTGTTTCTATGACGCACAATAACAGGTTTTTTAATAGAGAAATCCAGAGAGCTCAACTTCAAAGGGGGGTTAATTTAGATCCTCTCAGCATTTGCCGCTCTGCCACAACCTTTACATGAGAGGAAGGGAGGATTTTTACGGCTTTAATTTGTTTTTCTGCACTTAAACTTCAGAGAGAGTTTGGTTTTGCAGCATTAAAACAAAAAAGAAAATGAATAACAAGAAAAAAAAGAAGACGGATAATGTACCCTGAAAAGAGGCAAAAACCTGGAGAATTAAATGACTGCGACCTGATTTCTCCTAATTTTTCTCTAGTTCTGCAGCTGACACACACTGCACATGGAAAATTCATGACATTTCCACACACTGCCAAAAATGAAAGCAGGGTAGGGTGCGTGGCATGTGGGAATAGATGAACTGTAAGGAGAGCCTTGGGGCTCTGCCTAATGAGGAGGATTAGGGAGCTGTGATGGGGCCGGTGTCGGGCGGCCCCAGCTTGGCCACTGGGAAACTGAAATAGGATGGAAGTGGAGGCGCAGGTCAAATTTCAGGCCAGATTGTTTAATCGACAAGAGCAATCGAGGGATCGCGGGGTTACACTAACATGTTATCATCTCCTTGATAACCTGCTGAGAGAAGATGGAGCGAGAAGGCAATTTAAAGTCCAGAAATGTCTTTTTTTTTTTCTGCAGATATATTTTCTACCCTCAGGGGCATATTTACACTGAATTACTTAATTTGAGAAGAACCTATTTTACCACTTTACTGTTCCTATTGTGACATGGGGCTACGTATATTTTCAGAAGAAAGTGGCTGACCATTGCACCTCTGACAGGTTATTAAATAAAATTCTGCTATTTCAAAGTGAAAAACCACATTTTTGACAGCTTGCATTTGACTAGTAAAGTCTCACGACAACATTTGAGAAGAAACATGAGAAAGCCCAAGTTGCCAAGGGCCCCTACCAAAAACATTTTTGACTTCTTGGCTGGATGTGATCACCACTCAGTGAGCAAGTTTAGGCTAAAAATGTGATATGCTTTAAAGAAATTATTATGACGAGCATTAAAAACTTTTAAAGCTTTGGGAAAAGCTACAAAATAGCCACTGCAGTGCCATTGTCCAGGACTGAAAAACAGAATGTTTAAAAAAGGAGTACATTTATTCAACATGGAAAAACACTAAGAAACACTTTTTGCACCTTCACTAGTATTGAACTTATTGGCTTCTTAAGTTCATAAAATTTCTGAAAGATAATTGCAAATATACTTTTTTGCAATTCCTGCTTTATTTTTAATTTTATTTTGCATCCTTTTAGCATTCAATGCTTAATTTTCCTAGGGTATGAACATGACATGACACAGACGGCCATTTTTGTTAGCAACTCTTAAAAATGGTGCACATAAGAGAACATGCCATTAAAGTAAGATAGATGTGTGTTGATATTTCTAAACTAGAAAATGGCTGCGGAGATGGAAGACAAAGAAAGTAGGTCCAAGCCTGAACCTAACAGTTTAAAGTCCTGTGATCAGACTGCACCTATTGCTCTTCTGCAACTTAAGTTGCCAGCTAAATAACACTAGATTGTAAAAGCCTAATAATTATCATAGAAGTAACAATTAAATGTAATGTGGCCCAAAGCTAATCTGTATGCCACCTTATTCCAAAAAGAAACAGGGTAACAAAGGAAGATGAATTAAGAGACTCGAACTCCAGAGAGTTCATTTCCTAACAAAAGAAAACAAGCTGACATCGCCTGACAGAGATCCACCAGAACAAAGGGAAATTTTGTTATAGGAAATCTGCTGCAAGCAGTCAGTGCTGAGCTCAGATCTGCTGTCAGCCTCTTCACCTTAAAAAAAAAAAAAAAAATGTGTGAGCGAGATACAAAAGTACTGTGTACTGGTAAGATTATGGGAAATTATTGTGGCATGGTATAGTTGTATGGCATAACGTCTCCGTTATGGGTTAAAAATAACTTAATAGTGATATTATAAGTAGTTTTCACTGTTTTCTATTGAAGATTTCTAACTCTTAAAATACAATTTCTCATTATGTTCAAACAGTGGTGGTTTCTGGCCTCTTCACCCCCATCCCTTCCAGTTGCCAGAAAACAACCCGACGTTTTTTTTTTTTTTTGTTTTGTTTTGTTTTGTTATGTTTTAAGTGTTTGGGCTGTCACTAGAAGCAGCAGACACCCAAATGGAAGCATAAAAGGTAAAAACAAAAGATAATTCCGTGCAATGTCACACCACAAGCAGTCATCTGCTTATCCTTAGAGTCTGTGTTTGCAGCAGCTGTTCACAGAAAATCCTGTTTTTTTTTTTTTTTTTGCAATTTTTTACTTGTGCTCAGTTCAAGCTAGTCATAAAATGAACTGAATATGCTCATACTTTAAAAAACCTTGCACATATGAAGTTCTTCAGCTGAAAAGCTTTCATACAGATCACTGCTAAAAGTGCCCACAAAAGCAACCTAGCAATTAGTGAAAGTAAAAATAATAAATGCTTGGAAATACTTTGTTTAGTTCAGCCATGCTCCTGCAGTGGCTTTGTTAATGCCGTGCTCCTCGTGCCAATCCTTTCCTATATGCTTATATCCTTACCACTGCTTTGAATGCAACTCACAAAGACTGAATTAGAGGGTCCAGCATAGTCACCCTACTGGTAGTGTTAATGGTATTTAATTGTAATATATCAATGCAGTTATTTATTTTTTTTTTGTTTCCAAAACAAGCAATATTAATGCATCACACTGACCAAAAATCTGTTCCCGTTTTTAGGACGACATTCTTGTATTAACCCCACAAGGATACCAAAGAATTCAGCGATTTTGAGAACACGAAACCCAATTTGCCTAGCAGATTGCATCTTTGCTGCAGTTTATTTCATAGTGTGCGAAGAGTCTCTTTGCCACCACTTATCTAAAAGTCCTTATCTGTTTCCACCCTTTAGAAAGCAAAGGTGAGACAATCGTGGATTAACTCTTTGCCCCTGGGATAATTAGGAAGAATGACTTCTGCAGGAATAGCGCTAAATGACACCAACGTTCAATAAGAAAGAGAGAAAAACATAATGAGACAGAGGTAGGCCACATTGATTAATATTAAGTCATATTTTCTAATTTATTCTTTCTGGAATTTGCTGAATGATTGCTCTGCTAATAAATATTGTCCATTCATATGTTCCTTGTAGAACAGATAAAAGCTATTTTTTTTATGGTTAAATATGACGTATGAGTTTTATTTGAGGTTTTCTACTGTATGTAATTTGTCAGAAGGTCGTTTCTTCCACTTTAAATTTATAACTCAATATACATGATTGGATTTGACAAGTTTGAATTGTTGTTTGTGTCCCACCGCAGTTAAAAAAAAAAGAAAAAGACCTTTGGATTGTATGAACATTAAAAAGACGAAGTCTAGTGCTGTCTGTTGTTCTGCAACGCAATATTTGTTTATCGCACTTACACAATACAGTTATTGCTTGAAAGCTCTTGGACTTAACAAATATCGTTGGTTTTTGAAAGCAGATCCAAAGCATTAGATATATGGTGTGAATCAGTTCTCATTTTGTGTCCCTAATGTTGTATCAAAGTGTTTGCTTAGCAAAGTGGGAGTTTCTCACTGTGATGCATGTCTATCCGCAAAAAAACTGCATCTATAGATGTCTTTAACACAGAAATGCAGTGGAGAGACAATCTGTCAAACAGCCTTCGATTTTAGCTGTCATGGATGATGATCTTAAAAAAAAGGAAATAAAACAGTCTGAATAATGTTTTCTGTCAGAGAAAATGATTCCAAGTGGAGGAAAAAGAATCTGACAGCTAAGTGAGCCTCTGTGATGAATGGACAGCATGCAGGAATGCAGGTTTTAACAGATTTTATGCTTTAGAAGTGAGAAAATGTTCAGTGTGATGGATCTGCTATGATAAAATCTCAGGAAAAACCTCTGGATGTATAACATGTTTACCATTTATGTAGAAAGTAAGTGTACTTTTCAAATGGAAAAAAAAAAAATATCTTATTAGTCAAGTAAAGTCACACTCACAAAAATAATATAAAATGAGTTAAAGGGCTACATTTCATAATAAAGATAAATAATTATAGATTTTAATGAGATATCTAGTTTTACACATGCTTGGGCTTTTAACGTCATTCGTTGAAACATCCTACAGCTTCTTAAGACCAAATGTTTGGTTCATATACATCACCTTACCAAACTGATACAGGTTGCTATGTTACTATATTTCTTTGCAAAACTATCTCAAACACAATACGACTGGATTAAGAGCTTCAGTGGAAACTATTGCCACAGATTTTTAAAAAAAAATTAAATCCCTGCCGGTGTGCCCCAAAAAGTTTTCCCCCCCCCCCCCCAGAGTGCTAATATCAATCCCTTTTAAAATTAACACAATAAATAAATTTTCATGTTAGTATTTCCTTCTCTCTGATAGGATCTAGTTTACGCTTAGAGGCACGGTATAACAGATGTATAAAAAACCCAGCTCATTTAAATCGATTTCCTTTTGTGTTTTGTCCTGGTAGCTTTGTCAAAAAGTGTAGCGGGTCTTGTTGCCTTGCAGTGTTGGTAGTTTATCTCTGGTACAAAAAGACAAAAAAAGGGAGAAAGTTTGATATTCCTCCTGTTGCGTGGTTGACTTTATTCAATCACAGGCCTGACTAGATATATCTGGTTTAGGTAACCACAGTCTGAACCACGAGATGAACACTCTCCAATATCCAAGATCCAACTTAAGCCTCACATCATCAGCACACTGCAGAATCCCCACACACCCACCTGGTGCAAAATGAAGGGTGCATGATAATCTAAAGCCTAACATCTGTGCAAAACATCTCAGTCACAGTAATGAACACATTCATACTCACAAACACAGGCTTCTGCTGTTTGATCAGGTCAGGTATCCAAACACATATTGATTCATTTGAGAAATATAGGGTCCAAGTCCGCTTTGCATCTTCTTGGCTGTATTTGTCTCGTTTTGGTTTTTCAAGCCGCCTACAAAAAGACAAGAGAGAAGCACAACAGTAGGCTTGAAGCTCCAGTAATTTATCTTACAAAGTATTAAAACAGAGACAGGTGTTTTTTTTTTTTCTTTTTTTTTGTCATCAGATATGGCATCTGGTATTATTAGAATTAGGACATCAAATATTAAAAGTGCACTTTAGAGTCCAAGATGAAACAGAATAGCAGCTCTTCAGCTCACATTGGTTTCTGCATCCCTCCTAGTCTTTGATTTAAGCCTCCAGACTTAAAGGTCTGTTTAAGAAAAATACAGAAAGGTCAAAGAGTGGATGATTCACTTCCATATCAAAGGAGTCCATCCCGACAACATTTGATCACTTTATAAAAAGGAGGAAATCATGATTTGTGCCGGAAAAAAAACAAACAAAAAAAGACATAGCGTTAACACATCCCCTCATTAAAATGCTGTGACCATGTCAGAGCACATGTCCTCCCAGAAACCCTCTCCCGCTTTTCATCCTAATGAGAGAAGATGAAAGCGTGCCGAGACTGAGACAGACAGGACGGGGTTTTAGCAATATTTATTTGGGAGAAGACTGAATGTTCTGGCTTCAGGTTGAGCTGTCCAAGGTGAGTAAACAAAAGCGTTCCCATTGTCCCTTTGCAATTAGTGCCATCTTTGTTGAATAATACACACATTTTTAAAAGCCAGACTACTCTTAAGACCCTCCATCTGCCAGACATCTAGACATGATACAAGTGGAAAAATACTGAAACGCCAATTTCATTTAAATTAAGTCTAAAAAAAATTACAATTAACCAGAGCACCAGTTATTATATCTTATGTATATTTGATAATGATTATTCCTGATTATTTTAACAATGGCATTTGACAAAATGTTGCTTTTTTCATAATTGGTTACTGCATTATGTTTTTTTTTTTTTTTTTTTTTTTTTTTTTTTTTTTAAAAAAACCCTAAAAAAAAAAAAAAAAAAAAAAAAATTTTTTTTTCTCTCTGGGGAAAACT
>NW_015114476.1:96374-113290 GCF_001443285.1 Poecilia latipinna | reverse complement strand
AAAAAGGGCTTTTGAAAAAATTTTTTTTTTTTTAAATTTGTTTCCTGATTTTTTTTTTTTTTTTTTTTTTTTTTTTTTTTGCCATGTAAAACCCTGTAAAATGCACTATAAAAAAATCAACTTGATTTGACTCACTGGTAGAACTGACTGTCATGAATGCCAGTGCACTTCTGGAGGTTTTTCCAAATTTTCCTTAATCGTGTCAAGTTTATATAAGGGAGTGGGAACTTGCGCTCCTCAGCTGTCAGAGTTCTGGATGATAATGTACAGGCATATTGCTGTGACTGAGAAGTATGGATAGATATGGAGGTTGAGTAAGTAAGAAAAAAAAATGCACATTTTACTTTACAGTATTGAAATCCATGGCTCCCAAAATCATGTTGTAATCTCAGATAAAAGTGTCATTAATCATATAGGACAACACAAAGGGTCCTACTCTGAGGAAATCCCTCCTACCTGTGGGAATAAATAAACACCGTCACTCAAGGGCTAAAGTATCAGATTATTAGATGTAAAAAGACTTCTTTGTATCATGTGATTTCTGACTCCCGCAGTGACAGCTACAGAATATCCTCCCACAAATCCAATTGACAAGCTCCCTCTGCAGTAAGGGGTTTGACAAAGCTCCAGAGATTTCCTGACTCCCTCAGTTGTAGTGGTTATTTGTTGCCAGGAACACCTCTGCTTTCATTCAAGCAACACAATATGGAAAATGAGATTCTGAAGCCTGGAGGTAGCGCTCTTCATTTTTCCACATACCCACCTACAGCAGCCCGAGCGCCCACCATATCTTGTGGGCTTTCTTTTCTTTTCAGGAGCAAACAGGCATGAAGTTTGTGAAAATCCAACCAGAATTGAGGCAGTTCGGGTTTCATTGTGTATAATTGAGACGCTGTAGTTGGTTCATATGCCGCATAGGTCACAAGCAGTTGTCAGTTTGATTTATAGTTGATAAATTGAAACCAGGGAGGTCCCCCCCCCATTTTTAACACCAGACCACTTTTTAAGGACTTTGAAAACAACAAGTGCAAAACAATAAAACAGAATCAAGAGAACACATAACAAAATAGCAGATAAGAAGGTGAAACCAATTGAACAAGCAGGACAGAGAGTAAAACTAAACAAAACAAAACAAACAACAAAAAAATTCACAGAATAATGAATCAATATACAGAGACTAAAAGTATAAATAAATGTTGAAATACAGTAGGCGTCGTCTTTGAATACCACTTGCACTTGGAAAGTATTTATCTTTTCAATCACTATCTTTTGGGTCTATTTTCACAATTAAATTAGCACAACATTCATCGGTGAGTGTAAAATAACACTGAGACACAGCAGGTATGAAGACATGGCAAGAATGGAGCCTCGTAGAATAGAAGAGGTAAAGATGCAATTATTGAAGGTGACACCAAAACTGTCAGAAAGTTGGACCAAAATAGAGGGAAACTTGTGATGCCCACTCATTGTTCTAGCCATTAAGTAGTGAACTCTGCTGAAATCTGTTGAGTTTAATAGCACAGTTTGTTCACTGTCATCACAGTCTGTTGCTAAAATAACATAATTCAAAAATCTCAACAAGCTGTTTTTGTCCAATGGTGAATTTTAAATTCATACTGCAGCACGTACAAGATTGTTTGGTCATTTGGGAGGGAATTCACTACCTCTCTCATCTTAGCACATGAAACAGATAATACGATACTTCAGTTCTTGAAATGCATAACAAATAAATAAATCTGAACTAGGGCTAAAAATGACTAAAAACAAAGTGCATTGTTGGACTGTACTGTAACTGTTCAAGGACGAGCTGGACAATGGATGGATGCTTGTTTTGAAGTATTCTTTTCATATTATTTTAGTCATTTTAATTGAACCCTTACTTTATTTATCTTGTTTGTAGTTTATGTCACAGGCATGCTTTGTTCAGCAGTTTGGGTTCACATTGTGTTTGCAAAGTGGGCTATAAATAATAAAATGTCCTCTTAAATGCACGCAACACAGAAGGACCCCATCAGGCTGGCAGCTTTGAATCTGCTACTTATACAGCTACAGTCGGAACCGATAAGTATATGTTTGTGTCATCAATCCTGGTGGGCACTGGAGTAGGAATGCATCATGCAGGCTGTAAATCATTCTTCCTGCATTTATTTGTCATGTCAGCATGTTGTGAACGACTCGGCAGTCCAAAGGGAGCCTTCAGGACTCTGTAGGGTTTAAATAAGGGTTTATGTGAATGCATAAAAAGCAAGGTCACATATGTTAAAAGGCTGATAATCCAAACGTTCGGTCTATGACGTATGACAATCATTAGAGAAATTAATACAGAAAAATATAATTTTTACTATATTTTGTTATAAACATTCTGCAAAAATAAATTAAGAGTGTAGTTGGCTTTTGGTGAAATATCTTGTGGATCATTGGATGGAGGAGCTCCTCAGGGGGCATGAATGTTTTAACAGTTCATCTTTAGAGCATTTTAAAGTTTTTGACCAATAAGTAGCACTAAATGAAAAGGTTTTGTGGGCTCCAAGTGTGCTTCATTCCTTTTGGTGTGTAAATACTCCAGTGTTGTGTGGAGTGATGTTTTTGCTTCTAAAGTGATGTTTGTGAAATACTTTCATATCAAATACGATTAAGAAGAATACAATCAATGGATTACTTCTGTTTGTGAGCATAGTAGGGATGTTAAAGTAGGTATAGTCGACACTTTTACAGTCTTACAAATTGGGTTCAAAATATGAATATGATTATGTTGCCTTTTTTTTTTCAACAGCAGGCATGAAGTTGTAAAAATCCTCCACAATTATGCTGTATGTAGCTTTGCTCGTCTCTCAGTCAACTCACAAGCTTCTCCGCCACTGATGGAGAGACGCAGCCCTGCAGAATAATGCTGCCATCTCCCTTTATTGCCCTAAATATGGTTTGTTCATGCTGATGTGCTGTGTTAATATTCTGATACACATAGAAGGTTGAACCTCAGCCAGAACATCTATTAAAGACTAAAACCGGGAGCCGACTGCACAGGAGAGAAGCAAAAATAACTAAAAAGATCTGCCTTCAGAAATTCTAGGAACCACCAGCAAACCTGGCAGAGTAAAGGGTTCAGCTAGGAACATGTGGAACAATCAGATCTCTGATGTGTGATGGAGCTTGGTTATTAAGGGATTTACGATGTGAGCAGGAGAGATCTGATTTCTATTCTGGATTTAACAGGGAGATAGCGAAGGGAAGCTAATATAGGAGAACATATGACGTCTCCCTTTTGTTTTCATCAGTACGCTTGATGCAGCGTTTTAGATCAGCTGAAGGATGGGTTGTCAAATACTTCATGAAATATTTAAGTATTGCTTTAAAACAACCACAGCAAGACGTCTTTACAGAGCCACTTTACAGAGCGGACCCCACTTTAAGCTACTGCTTGTCTTTCACTTGTGTGAAACAAGCTGCGTGCCACTGACCTCGATGGCCTTTTAACACTGAAGATACATTTCAACAATCCGGTAGTAGAGAAGGCATCACAGAATCCTTGAAGATTTGCGACTTTGTCAACTCTTTAAAGTTTCTTCACGAAGGCTACACGTTGTTACTCCATACCTGTCCAAATTTGGTCCATCAAAGACCTGCAGAAATGGCCTGTAAGTCACATCCAATATTTGTCTGCAAATACCCATCACGGTAAAATGACAGGTAGCTGGATATCCTGCGACATCTTCTATCTGCAGGGATTTGCATACGTGTCATCTGAGCTGCGAACGAGGCGCCTGAAAGATTTGGGGTCAGATTAAACACTCTGTACATCCTGCTGTTGTTTTGATCTCTGCAAAGGACTCGGCTTCATGAATGCTAATGAAAGGTGGAGCTGTTCATAAAAATCACTTTACCGACTATTCAATGTCATACAAGAAGGTGTTAGAGCAGTCGTGATGTCCTCCAAAGTCATTCTTAAAAGTTCATATATAGATATAGTTGAGCAATAGCTCGAAGGGAAAAAAATAATGCTGATTCGGTCAGATTTGGTTTCCCTCAGATGTGCACATGGTTCCGAGTGAGACCTAAACTTAACGGGTTTGCAGGTTTTTTTTTTCCTTTCTTCTGTGATTTGATCAGGCAATGCGCCCATTTTATCACTTTCTCACCCAACCTAAACAACTTGCTCCATCCATTTTTAAATACACAGCACTTATTTTATGTGCACATGATTTATCGCTGTATGACTTCAGAGCAGCCGTTAACTTGCTCTCACAGCTTTTCAAACCTCCTCTGCACTGAACCTGCTGTGTTCTTACAACATCGTAGGCTGCTATGTTTAGTTCTGCTGCTCACGGCATGTGAGTCAACTAAATGAGCCTTTTGCTCCATAATTCACGTGTTAAAGCAAAAAAAAAAAAAAAAAATCATGTTGAATTGAATTAACGTTATCTCAGCTGAAACCAGCTGCTGTTTGACGATCATCATGATGCACAAGTCTCATTGCATAGGTGGAGTTGTTTAAAGAGTCGAGGACTTCTCTGCAAAGCAGCTTGTGTGTAGGATGGCCATCAACGTTCCATTACTAAATGTTACATGAACTAAATAAGGAATAGAAGATTAACCTTTAGCATATTAAAAGATTGTTATCCAAGGGGTGGCACATAGATGAGCAGAATATTATGATCTAAATTTGTGCTGAAACATAAAGCCAAACACAGACCGAGCTTTTTAAATTTACAGAACTAAATGTTTGCAGTTCCTCAGCAAAAAAAACTGCCACCCAAGCTGGTTTTCCAAAATGGATCATCTAAAAAAGTTAGCAGAGACGGTGTGGCATATTGTAGAAAGGACTCCTGACTCTTGTCCTACAATAACAGTAGATATTAACAAATCAAAGAGCCTCCGGGACAAAATCTTGATACACGGGACCTTAAAGGGCCAGTATTATGTATATTGCAGGTGCATAGTGCTATTTTATTGGACAATCAAGTAACTGTGTTATCTTCAGTTGTTATAAAAATGGAGCATATATTAAATACAGCTTATGAGAATTTTGACTTTACATTATGACGCCTTGAAATTGGCCTCTGTCTCTTTAAGAAACTCCTGCTCTTTCCAATAGTCCGCCTTTAGAATATCACTGCAAAAATGCATTTTTATTATGCTGTTAACATCATTAAGATTGAAAATTTCAGCATTAATGTCAACATGGTTTTGTTAGGGAAGGGTTTCCAGAAGAAAGCCTGTTTTTCTCTAAAAACAATATGATTGCTGAGGTTTGCAAAGCTGCATTTGAATGAGTCACAAGATGTCTGGGACAATGTCTGTTGTACAGATGCAACCAAAATATAGACTTTTGGCCATAATCAACAGCACAATGTTGGGAGAAAGACAAAATACATCATATTGGCACAAATACCTCATTCCAACTGTTAAGCATAGCAGTGATTGGGTGATGATCTGGGCTTGTTGTGCACCTTGTTTTCAAAAAATCAACTATGAACTCCAATTCTTAATGTAAAAATAGGTGCATCTAATTTTATGTTAAGCTTTTCGCATTAAGATTGGTTCCTATAACTGTTACTCCAGCATAATGGTAATAAGAGGAGTGTATTTTTAAGGTCTGCTTTCTTCCAGATCAACTTAGACGGGGGCACATGCTCCCAAACGTTACGTGTCTGTTATAATTTCTCCAACATATGTTCACATTTATGAACTGTTCTGAAAACAATGCTCTAGTGGAGAAGCAGCTAAAGGCAGAAAAAATGATGTTTACTTTGTGAGTGTGAGTTGGGGACATTGACAGGGAACAAAAGAGCTGTGTTTGACATCACAACAGATGTGGTATATAGATTGTGAATTTATAGACTCATTGTTATGCAAAGAAGCTCCTTTTGGTAGTATCTAAGTTATGTCCTTGAATGAGGAGCTTGGGCAGGTTTGAGTGTGTGTGTGCGTGTGTGTTAAACTCCTTAAACGGTTTACTTTTGTACAAATGATTTTAAAGGAATATTTAAAGGCTTTTTATAAAGAAACCCATGTTCGATGTCAAATTACTACATAGGCAGATTTGATATGCAGGATGTAAGTTTAACATGAATTACAACCAAAACAGATTTTTAAAACAAGCCTATTCTCATTTTATCCCCCAACAGACAGATGTGTTAAAATTGTTTGGACTTACTCTGTTAGTATGAAATAATATCTGTGTGTGTGTATTTCTCATTAAATAAAGAGCAGCAGAGCGGCAGTATTAAACGTAGGTGGTGTTACAGAGGTGAAGCTGCTCTCCTCGGCAGCAGGTCAGTCACAGACGACAAAGGCTGGCATTTTTAAAGGTCAGTTCACACAATGTGAATGCAAGGTAACTCTTCCTCCTCTAAACCTCTACTCATGGCACCACCACCTTTTTCCTTTCCTGCTGCCAGATAACTGGTAGGTCATGACCACGCTATTGCTAAGATGTTTTAAATGCTTCAATTTTAGCTTGTCCTCACTTGCATACAACTAGAAGGTTTTTTTTCTTTTTCTTTTTAACTGAATGAAGAGAAACATGCATGTGTTCCTAATAGCAATAGGAAGCACGACTTTTACAAAACAACTTTAACACCCCACCTATGGTCATCAAAAATGGAGAAATATTGTGATACAGAATACAAAAATGAAATGAGATTCCAATGTGTTGTGGCCCAGTTCTGATTTAGAAATTAAGGCAAAATGCTCCTTTATCTGTCGGCTACTTAAGGTGCTGCATCGAAAAGAATAGGCTTAATTAGATCAGGCATCTGTTTGATTCTGACAGAACCAGAACTCACTGGATAAACTAGAAATGCCACAAGTGAACGGATGGATGGGTGGATGACTTTAGATAAAATTGAATGGCTTCCATCAGCAACAATTGCAGCAACATTATTAGAAGATATAATTTTTTAAACAAATCTGCATTTAATTTGGGAAAATCAGCCTCATTCCAACATAATCCTCCAAAGAATCCCTTTGGTATTTTGCTTTGAAATAAGATAATCAACAGTCCGGAAAACTAAACATTTTCCAAGGGAGGTTTAAAAGGTTTAAAAACCATTAGCCTGAACAAGAATTAATTTCTTTAATCCTGCTATAATCATCTAACCTCTCTCCCTGGGAACCATTTTGGAGCCTTTAAAGATGGGTTACTTTCATTGATTTTATATGGAAGTTACAGATCAATACTGACTTAATTAGACAACGGACACATTGAGTTTTAAACAGCACCTAATTAATCTTATAACAAATGCTCTGGGTCTGCTTTCAGTCCTTTTCCTCGTTGGTCAAAATGAGAATAAATCCCCCAGCAGGCATTGCTAACACCGACCTTCGTGTTGCACAAAGAGCTCCTGCTCTTTTTGCATTACATCTAATTAACTTCATGAGATCCTGCATAAAATATTCCATTAAAAATTCACTAAGCTGTCAGTCAGAGGAATATGACTGAATAGCTTTGCTTCCCTTTGATGAGAGTAGTGATGTTTGTTGGTAACACTGCAGCTTTATCGCCTCCTGAACACTGTTCCATCCAGCTGCTGACAGCAAAAATAAACAATAACAAAAAAAGAAAGAGATGCTGAAGCACAAAAATACCAGAACCGCCCCAGAGAGACTTGAATAAAGAATCAGGGTCGCCTCTAAATTTAGCTTTGGAAACAGCACGCAGCAAGCATCCTCTGATGATGATGATGATGATGATGATGATGATGATGAAGGGAGTATGAAGTTTGCTCCACATTTGCATGACGTGCGACTTTTTTGTTTTCTGGCAGTACAATGTATGTATGTGTCAGTTAATTAGATGGGGAGAGAGCAGATCCCTCCATCGCTCGCTTCTTTGATCAATAAAACATGATGGATTTTGTCAGAAGTCACTTGGAAAATATAATTAAATGGATTTTCTTTCATATTTAATGTAATTATCTCCAAATTGCTGTTTTAATGAACTTTGAGTGCCTTGGTTGAATAGCATTATTTGGTATGAATCAGATGTTTTTCTACTCTTGGTGCTGAATTGTGATACTGAATTGTGAAAACACAATTTACTTTGGCACTAGTTATAAAACTGCTACTTTCTCGGCACCAACTCTTTGCAAGCAAAAGAGTTATGAGCTGGAACAGCTAAAAATATACACTTTCTTAATTTATTTGACAGTTTGTAAAGATCCAAAGTTGCCCTAGCAGATGCTATCACATAATGCACTTTGAATTTTGACCCAATGGTGTTGCCGTTGTAGATTTGCTACTGGGTAACAGTTACAAAATAACAGCCGCAATAAAGTAGCCTCAGACAATAGGGAATACATGCCTATCAGTATTTAAATACATTTAAAATTTGGCAAAAAGTTTTAAATGCATTGTTGGTGCTGTATTAGGCTTGTCCATATTAGTATAACTCTAAGTCTTACTGTTATAGCACAAATGCTGATCGTTAGCTCTTAGGATTCTACTCAGTCATCAGCATTATGATAGCGGACTTTAAAAATAAAAAATAAATAAATAAAAAGAATAAGAATCCAAAAAAAAAACTATGTGTATTGGATCCAAAACACCAAGGGTGACAAAAAAAAAAGTGCATTCTGCTTTAAGACAGAGCAGTTATCACGACCACCTGGAGACACCCAAACACCAAAAGCAAAGTCAATAATCTTTAAATCATTGCTAAACCTGTTTCAGTCATTTACTTCACTATCAGTTCAGTTTCAACAGCTGTCTCTAAGGAGCTCATCCCATTCCTCCTCGCAGATCCTCTCATATCACCTCAGATTAGATGGGAAGCCTCTTTGAGAAGTCTTTTTTTAGCCATCTTCTGGGTTAAAATGTGGGCCAAAGTTCAGTCACACACACACACACACACACACAAAAGATTTCCTGAAAGATGCCCCCTATGCCAAGTGGCTGTAATCTCTGGGAAGCTTGTAGTCTTCCAACACCTCTTTGTGTTTGTCTACAGTCATTATTTTTACACTTTGCTGCTGAAAAGGGCCCCTAAAGCAGAATGTTTTCCTCAGGGGTCTTTAGAGTGCTGCTGTGAATTTCTTTTTTTACTTCACACAGTGTGAAATGTAACATATTATGCAAACTACAGAACACCAATCCGTGGATTGGTGTTCTGTAGTTTGCATAATGTGATAGATTGTATGTGTACAATCTATCACAACACACACATTATTATATAGAACTCTCTGGCAATCAGTCTAACCATCTGTAAATACTCATAGTTTTACTCTACTGTAATATCTCCATAGAAAAAAAAAACTACATGTTTATGGATTATGTAATTTACTGTCTTTATCATACTGCTGTCAGTCTTATCGAATGGTAATTTGTTGTTTATCAAACTTAAGGATGTAATTGTCTGATGTTAAGAGCGAAAATGTTCCATTTCCACGCTGAAAGCTCTCTATCTACAAAAGCTTAATTTAAGACAATTTCACAGTAATCACACTTAAATTAAATGAAGGACTCACTAAAGTGTCTGACTTTCAGCTTGCTGTCGACATGTCTTTATTTTAGGAATCCTGAATAATTGCATACCTAGTTATAGTGTTTGGGTTAGGGTTAGGGTTTTCATCTAAATATGCTAATTCTGGCATATTTACTATTGCAATGTCAGTACCATGGTCCTGTTTTCTGTTGAACAATGCAATCTGACAGGGTGCTGGTTGGTGAACACTGAAAATTAAGAGCAACCAAATTCAAAGGCCTGAAAGGCCTGAAAGGCCTTCAGAAAATCTGGACAATTGATACTAGACCACTTCAAAGATTATAAGAAAGTCTGACTTCTTTAAAGAAAAACATGAGTAGATTAAAAAAATAGATAAGACTTTAGCACAGCTCAAATGTTAATGAAGGTAAAACTGAGTCATAGTTCTTTGAGAGTGGCTGTCTGATCAGCTGTCAGCTTCACATCGAGTACTGTTACTCAAAACCCAACCAAAGTGGCTCTGTTGGCTTCACAATTTCACTATTGTATCCACACTGATTTACATCACAAAAATTACTCAAGGTATTGTTTTTACACAAAGCAGGAGAAGAATGGCAGTTTTAAACAACGTATTGTTCTAAGTGAAGCAAACTAAAGGTGAACGCCATACAATCTGAGAGTGAATTAAAGGAAACATCCAAGCTGGTTTTCTATCCCTTATCAATACTTTAAGACCTCAAGACCTCATTTTCTCCTATCTTCTTCCCTCGTTTTGATTATGAAACTTCTGCCTCACAGTCATGAAAGGACTCAGATGTGTCTTTCTCTTTCTTGATGAAGAGTAATGTTGAGCTAGGGGCTGAAATACGTTTAAAAGACAAACAATCCAACCAGTTTCGAAATACTGCAAGAAAATCTGTATTAATGTGAAACAGCAACGGACATGAATTTATTTCATTGGCTTACACTGAATATTTTGCTCTTTTTGGAATAATTTTAGAGCCGACACTCCAATGACACTCCAAGCACAGCAGCTATGAAAATCTAAACTTTACTGAAGAAGTAGTCATTATAGGAGTAGTGAACATCTCAAAAGTTTCAAACACTTTACCAGTCCGTATATTTGTCTCACAGAAGTTAATGAAAATCATTCACAGGTTTGATGTGCAGTAATTATATTGCTCCAATAGATCTTTTGCCAAATCAATTCCCTTCTAATCAGGATGGAGAAGAAATGTTTATGAATATTTTTAGTATGGTGACAATAAAATAGATGTTTTTAAATAAGGATATTACAGTGATGATCAATAGTTAATTTGGAAGAGTTTGCCAATCATTCTTAAGTGATCATTTGTTCTTTGAGAAGTTTAAGAATATAGTTTAATTAGAAAAAAAAAAAAAATGTTGTTTTAGTCTAATACTATGGCCACAGATTCCAGGCCATGGTGAAATAAGACATTGCATTCAGGTGGAAAATGAGAAACAGGCAGTCACCTCTTTTGTCTCGAAGACTTAAAATTCACTGTTTCAGTATCCAGGAGGTATTAAGAAAAGTGAGAAGTAAAAAAAAAAAAAAAAAAAAAAAAAACCCCCTGTCTTTTACAAAGACATTCAGGCTGCTATGAATAGACAGGCCGATATAGATAGATGCCATTGTCATTGTCATATTCCTGCTCATTTGAAAATTTCATACTCAACATTTCCAGGTATGAAAAAAGATGTCCATTTTTATTTTTACCTGAGATGTTTTGTCACGATCACAGAGGAGTTCACCCAGTGCCAACTACCACAGACACCAGGACAACTCAGTGTGTTACAGCAACATTGCCCTGTTTTATAGTTTTGAGTTTTTAACTTGCCTCTGGTGTCATGTTAGATTCAGAACATCTCAGAGTCAAAATCAGGATCTACATTCTGGAAATACACATGAAGACCAATAATCACAGTGACTGATCCATAAAGGATATGTGTATACATATATATTTCCATTGTCTGGAAATTGCCGGTGTTTTCATTTTCAAATGTTGGTTGGGGAAAAAGTTGCATATTTAGACGTGGCGTCATCGTGCCCAAATAACACAGTCCTCAGTGCTCTGCTACGAAGCACCTTATGGCTTTTGTTCACAAATTTGCACATAATTTTGGAGATTTGAAATGGAATATTGCGTAGCTCTGGGTGCACAGATGCCTTCGGATCAGCTGCCAGCCGATTCTCCAAAAGACCCATGACGAAGGGAGATTTGAGTGGATACCAAGAATCTTAATTTTCTGCTCTGCTTCACAGCTCTGTTTAGCAGGTGGAAAGTTGTAGTTTCATTTACTTCTTCATTACATTTGTGAATAATTTTGATTAAAACATTGCATAAATGTAAAATATGCAGGATACACATTTTTAAGGGCTTTTTGTTGACCTTATTTGACCTTTAAGGTGAAAAGATGCAATGATATTGGTACACAATGTAATATCTCACCGTTCAGACAAATATAGAGACTGTTACAACGCCTCCGAATATCAAACTAAAAAAAAGCCTTTATTATCAGTCTACTTATGGGGAAGTTGAACCAATTTGAACTCCTCAGTCCAAATGGCAACTGCAGGTGTCATGGGATTCTGTAATACTTGGGCCATAATATCACTGCATTGCAGTGGCTGGAACCTTCATTGTCATCTGTACACCTCGCATACTGCTGGGCAACTGCACACAAATTACCACCCAGCCTCATCCAAACTCACAATGTGACCCCTAGCAAACTTCATCCACTGCTGTAATGCTCTCTGAGCTCTCTCCAAGTCACTCTGTTTTATGTTGTGTAAAAACCTGCACAAATAAACCTGACTGAAGTGTGACTCAAAGGAGCAACAAAGTTGGACCAAATTGCTCGAAATCTAACAACTAAAAGACCTCGGGAGTAAAACATTTGCAGCTGACTCTGTTAATTAAAAAGACACTTCATAGTTTTACTTGTTAATTGCCTTTGTTATTAATGAAGAAACACATACTAAGCAATGATCTAATTCAGTCTCAATTTAAGTGTCTTGTTTGGCTATAATAAAGCTAATTAACAATGCTTTGGACTCTCAGACACCAAGAAGCTCTGAGTTTTTTTCTCTTTCTTCTATATCTTGTGGGGTTACTCAGCCTTTTTAACAACATGATCTAAACCGATCAAATCAACTCATTTTGTTTAAATATTGGCAATCAATAAAAATAAAGTTGATTTATTCAGAAGCCTCAGTTATTGAACACTTATGTACATCAATGGTTTAAGTATAATTAATCTTTTCTCTCTGCTCTGGTGTTACATTATAATGAGCATCCTAAATTTTGCTTTCTTAATTGGATTTTCTTAACTACTACGTAGCTTTTCATTACTGAGCACCAGCAATTCAATTAACCTTTTTTCAGCAAGAGTCTCAACTGCGCAACTTAAAAAAGTAACTGCACAACCCAAGTGAATTAAAAACAGAGCCCAAACAAGTAGCATTAGGCTACTATCAAGTACTTCTAATTTTCTGTTTAGTCTTATTGGTTATTGTAGAGAGTAATTGTGTGCACCTCAAAATGGTTGGAATAATGTATGTCTTTGCTTGTCATTTCTTATAATTTCACAAAACCCAAAAACATTTTTTTAAAGTACCTTAAAGCAACAGTAGTTTGATGCACCGAAACTTTCATCCAAACTTGGAGAAACTGCTAAGTGCTAAATATGAGACGAGGTTCCAGCCAAAAGCTGACCCTCACGTTCAGGAGACACAATCGGGTTTGTATTCCTGGTTGTAAAGCAACATTACATAGATATTGAGTAAAGATATTACATGCTGTGCCAAAATTTACCCAACCAGATGTGACATTTTTCAAGGTTTTGTTAGCATGTGGAAAGGCTATAGATATATTACCGTAATCTCTGTGGAATGTTGGAGGGTAATGTTTTTCTAAATACCATTGAAACACATGATTTCCTTTTTAAGTAATGAGCCTCATTTTTGCTGGGTGATGAAGTCTACCAGATCTGCCCCTCGTCATGGATTGTCTTGAAAATAAATCTTAGCATTTAATATATTTTTAGTGTGTTGAAAAAGACCACGTTAAATGTCATTGGGCTTAGGGATAATGATTTGAATTTGTAATCTATGACAATTTTATTTTTAGACATTCGGAAGCATAGACTTCAAACTGATTCTGACTTACAAAAAAAAATGACTTGTGAACAGGAGATGAAGAAATACTGATTCATGTTTGGATCATCATGAGCTACAGCTCCTTTCTCCAGACTGAAGACTTTGACAAAAGGACATCTAAGGCAGAAGTTTGTACATTTACATTACTTTTTGACATGGTACAGCAGTATCACTAGCTAAAAGTCCAAAGAGATGGTGAACATTTGAAGCTGCTTCGTCAGTGCTCTCCTTCCTGCGAACAATCTCACACAAACTTTGAATGAAAGCATCTCTGGGTGGGCACATATGGTAGAGCCCCAGGAACTATCTAACCACACGTCGTCGTCTGAGATGCAGTGACGCAAGGGTATGAAATGCCTGCCTCATGCAAGTGAAAAATGCAGGCGACGTGCAGCAGGTGAATAAGGACGGTCAGATTTGTTTCCCCCCAGGGTGGGCGGGTTAAGGAGCTAATATACCGCACCAGAGATCCTTGACTAAGGTGTTTACGTGGCTCTCGTTTAAAATGCTACATCCCTGAGGCTCATGGCTCTGTTCATCAAGCACATTGACAGTTTTAGGACAAGTTCATAAACAGCTGCCGTATGAGGCTGTGATATTCAAGGATGCCACAGTCTAGAAATTTTCTGATCAAAAGCTCAGTCATAGGAGTTTAAAAATGCTGCCTAGGAAACTGTGCTACATTTTATACTAAGCAGCACTTTATTTGATTTAGGACATGGAATTGATTTATTTGGTGACACATAAACATATCATGCTACGCTGACTGCTTCAGTGTAAAAGGCTTCCTCCCAAAACATCCGTCAACAGACAATTTTTTCATAAATCCAGGTCAAATCAGGTGATTATCTGTGTATTATCTGTAGCACATTTTAGATGGAAAAAAAAAGAAAACACAAACCAAGTTTTTTGTAAGGAGCATGAAATACGTCACATTTTCCCTCACACAGATATCTGTGCTACACAACCACTTATGTATTTATATGGACCTTAAAGCATATAGAGATCTGTTTAAACCTTTCATACAACAACAACAACAACAACAAAATGCCTGATTTACTCTAATTGAAATTTGTTAAGTCTTTTAAATGGTCACCTATGTCAAAAATGACAATCCACCAGGCATTGCTCACAATAATGTAATCAGTTCTGGTGAAAAATATATTTTCCCAGACCCAAAGTAAATGATTAAATGGCAAATAAAATGGATACAAGACAGTTAATAAAATGGATAAAGACAAAGTGAAGTAATCAAAGAGCCTGAACTCATTTTAATGAAACACAAACCATCAAATGAGTTACTTTATACTCACTGTCTCTGCTGGGGAACAGCATATTGAGATTACCAAAGTATGTTATTGGCTTTTATTAAAATTTAAATCATAACATAAAATCTGTCTATATAACTTTGGGTGGTGGTCTTTCATGAAGATCTTTATTAGCTTCATCAATTAAATATTTTAGAGCGAACATTTTGCAGCTCGGACTGAATATCAGTTTCTTGACAAAGAAAAGCTGAATAGAAATTGCCCTGGGGACAAAATTACCGAAATGCAAATCTTGCTGCCGCTGAATCCGGAACATTAAAAATATATTAGATTTCAGATGTCAAATTGCACTGCTTTTTATTTCCAAGTCAGCCTTTCACTGCATGTCTTTCATGTGAGGTTTGTAAAAAATGGTCATTTATTTTAGAACAACCTTATAAAGGTCATTGCCAGTCTTTTAAGTACAGATACGAAAAAGAAAGTTGCTTAGATTAAATCGCACTAAAGCATGCAGGAAGATTATTAATCATGTAATGCACATAAGTAAGCTTCTGATACAAATACACACAACTCGGTTTACATAGAAGAGAACACAGTAACATACCATACACATTTATATTTATAGCAGTTACAAATATGGGGGCTCATTATTTCTAATTAGCTCAACCTTCTATCCATTTCCTGGTTTAAGGTTAAAGCTATTAATCCAGAGGTAGTGCTAATGTCAATTTATTGAAGGAATGTTCAGAAAACCAGACAGCTGTATGTGAGTAGACTACATATGCCTATTTATAGTAGCCCATTAAAGCACTTAACAGAAATAGCAAATCAGACAAGAGGACAGCAGCTCAATGTATTTAACCAAGACTGGACAATAACATTTTACAACATAAAAAAAAGAAAAAGACAAAAGACTACTAATCTTGATTCCGGTGGCAGAATTTTGATGGTATTATCATAATTGGCCTTAAACTGCATAACTCCATGGATCCATCTTGGTTTCAAATTGGTGGTGGAACTGGTGGTATACTGGTACAGGTGATATTTTCATAGAAAATTTTGGGCAAGTTGTTGCTGATCACTTGGATCCATTTATGACAACAGTGACACCAAAATCTGACTGTTACCTCTGGTAGAAATATGGACCANGCCACAAACCCTNAATCATCTAAAGCTGGTATTCTGAATTTGATGATGCTCTAAAGGCATCCATAGTCACTAGATCTCAGTCTAAAAGAGGACCTATGGAGAAAGGTGAAACAGGAAATTCACATCCTGGATTTGCAGCAGACTAATCTGTTGTAACTGCATGATGATGTCTAAATGGACCAAAACCTCTAAGAAGAAAGGCAGTTCTGAAGACAAGCGGTGGTCTAGCCCATTGGATGACCACTGCTGGGGAATGTGTATCTTAAATTTTACTCATAAATGCTGAGATGACCAGAATTACTGTAATCCAAGTGCAATTCACAAAGCAAAACGAACTAAACATAAACTCTTTAGGTAAAAAAAAACAAAACATGAATACACCAATAAAATACTTTGTGAGTCTCATAAATAAAGTAGCATAGATCAAAGTCCCAGAAGTACAATTTGTATCCAGCCTGTTTTTTTGCTGACTCTGTACAATGGAATATCCATCCTTCAAAGCTATTTGTATTACCTTCCACTACCAACACTGTTTGGTGGAATATTCTACGATGTACAGGGCCTAAAGCGAACAGCAGGGACCCTCACCTCATCTTCAGATACCATGATGTCCATGACAGTTCCCTGAATTTCCTATAAAGTAAGAAACATTGCAGGGAGAGCAGTGAGGTGGAACTAAAGGGCAACAGGAGGGATGACATAAGGAACAGAAAAACAAGGAAGCAGGGAAAATGGATGAAAAGAAAAAAATAATAATTACAAAACATTTATGAGAAGTAGAGAAGTAAGAAGAGAGGCAAAAAGTCCAGAGAGAATCTCTCCAATTAAAGTTTCCATGTGGTGCCTATGAAAAGTATTCACCCCCTTGGAGGTTTTACCCTTTTCCTTGCTTCTAAAA